>NC_143478.1:90742908-90795180 GCF_027475165.1 Benincasa hispida | reverse complement strand
TAGTGACCAGTGCTATTCCTCCCCCAGCGCCACCAAGACTACCCAAAGGTAGATGGATCAACCACGGGGGGAAGCAACTTCGCCTGACTGAGGAGGCGGTAGCGATCGCACAAAAAGACGCTTCCAAACCGATTGAAGAGAACAGTCATAGCAGTACCGGCGACCGTTATTGGAAACGATCCTCCAAAAAGCACAGGGCATCAGATGCTGATTTTCTTGAGAGGGTTCAGAATGATCCGGTGGCTTCTAATGCTCTCTACTATTGGCTTTCGGGTCATCTCTTTATACATAGTATATATTATATATCTATATATATATATAAGTCCTCTCATCTCGTCCTTTTTTTAACTATACGGTTTACATTTAGTCTCCCCTTTTGCAATAACCCCTGAACCTCTCTCTTCAAGGACTTGAAGAATCACGAAGCGAATAATCTTTGGTGGGTCCTTTTGCCGTTGACTCAGCCATTGAAGGCATTGATACCTCCAAAGCACTGCCGGTGGATCCCGTGCCAAGGTCCTGTCAAATGCGTGCTATCTTTGGTGACATTCCTCATTTCAAGGAGGCGGTGGTTGTCAGGAACATCGAGGCTTCAAATTTCGTAGCCAAGGAAACTAGTTGCCCCTTGATGCCTACGCCAGGAAGGGTTCTCCAACCCAGAGAAGCGTGGAGGGCCTTGGCAAGTCCAAGTAATAGTGAGCTCCCAAGGCGAGTAAATAAGGCACCACCCCCGGCCGTCCCTGAGGTTTTCGAGTTCTGTGCTGCCACTGTGGTTTTCGACGTTCGATGCCATGCAGCGTCGACCATGTGGGAGACTATGCACAAGAAGATCATGCGTACTTCTTTCGAGAAGGTTCTTCGTTTGGAGAAAGAAATACATGAGATATTCTGAGCCATTTCTAATATTTGTGGTGCCAACCTCTCTTCCTCTCAGAAAACTTGTCGATGAGTACTTTCAAAACGTGGAGAAGTATAATCAGTTTCAGTTATCCTATTCCTCTCAGTTAACTTAAACAAGTAAGGAGCAACGTCTGGAGAAGGCTAAATTTGAACTGGAGAAGATATCGTACGATGAGTGTAGTGCTTTTGCTAAACGAAGGCACTATTTGAACGCGACTCTCGAGCCTTACAAGAAAAAGAGACACTGTTAGCCAGGTTGGAGGCCATCAGGGACGAACGGGCTGAAATATCGCGACTGATTTCTGAGAGCGAAGGCCTTTTGACTCGGCATAAGCTTGAGGTCTCGAAGATGGGGGGGGGGGGCGATAAACGAGATCGAGACCATCCCAATCCTTTCTGACAAGGACGTCAAATCTTTGGATGTCCTACGCCATGTGTTGGAAGCCATGCAGCATGAGCTGGGGAACTACCACTGGATACCTTGACTTAATGTTGCTTATCTTATTGGATTAGATGTACCTCAGTAGGCAGTAGCCTAGGAGTTTATATATATATATATATATATATATTATTTCTTTTAACTACTAAGTCGACTATTGTAGTGCTGAAATCTCTTATATGGAAATTTTTTTTGTCATTTTCTCAGAGATGTTCTCTGGCGCTTTTTAGCCTCCGTTAAATTTCCGCTTCTCTTATTTGTTTATCTATCTATTTTTTTTACTCATGTACATGCACATATATTTTTTTTATCACGTGACTGAACTTAAATTCCTTTAAGCTGCCTACGTATCCTTTATAATGACAGGGATCAAGTCATAACCTAGTTCAAACAAAGGTTTTTTTTTTTTCTTTTTTTAGATTTGTTAAGCATAAAACTTCTTGAGAAACTTGCCGTTGATTGGGCCAATTCTTAGTCCATCTTAATCAACTATCTTGTACGTTCCGTTTGTGTAGAATTCTTTGAATACGTAGGGCCCATCCCATTTAGGTGTAAACTTATTCCCCGTATGTCTTGTCGTGATAATTGGTCTCCTTACGGCGAGCACTAGATCACCGACGTGAAAGGATCGAGGCTTACATGCTTATCGAAGGCTTTAGACATTCGTGCCTGGTAACATTCCAACACCTGTTGAGCTTCTAATCGTTTTTCATCCAGTGTTTCTAACTCTTGGAGTCGTAGTTCGGCGTTGTCCTTCATAGTTAGCCCTTCTTGCACCTCCATTCTTAGCGATGGAATTTCTCTTTCTAAAGGAAAGACAACTTCTACCCCATAAACAAGAGAGTATGGGGTGAGTTCTGTAAGGGTATGGTGAGTGGTGCGATAAGCCCACAACGGTTCACTGATCTTTTCCTACCAATCTCTCTTCGACTTGGAAATAATTTTCTTCAGCAGGTTGCACATTGTCTTGTTAAATGCCTCAGTCAACCCATTTGCGACGACGTTATATATGGCTGACTTGTACTGCTTGAATTTGAATTTTTCACACAACCTGTTCATCAAATTATTGGAAATTGTCTCCCGTTATCCGTCACGATCCGATAGGGAATACCGTACCGATAAATGATATGAGTGCGGATAAAATCCACCATGTTTTCCTTCTTAGCTTCCATATTGACAGCCTCAACCCATCTTGAGAAGTAGTTAGTGGCTACGAGGATGTAAGAGTGCCCTGCTGATGGCTTAGGTGTTATAGGGCTGACCAGATCAAGCCTCCATGCTTCGAAAGGGCACGAAGCTATGGTCGGATGCAGAGGCTCGGGCGGTTGATGAATGAAATGCGCATGATATTGACAGGCTTCACACTTCTTTGCATAATCCATCGAGTCTAGATCATTCCCGACCAATAGTAACCCATTCTTTTCAGCTGGAACTGTAGCTTTGGTCCAGCTTGGTGCGCGCTGCATACGCCTGAGTGTGCTTCCTCCAAAGACATCGCTGACTCTTCTTTACTAAGACATTGAAGAAAAAGTCCTTCAAGGGATCGACGATATAAGACCCCTTTGTAGTAAATGAAATGAGAGGCCCTCTTTCGAACCTTAGTTTTATAGCTAGGGTCATCCGGATGCCTTCCATGCTCAAGGTAATATATGATGGGTTGCCGTAAGCCTTCCTCATCGGTTAGGTAGACTGATATTGCATTCGTTTCCCCATATGCAATCCCAACTAGAGGTACAACCTATCTCCGCCAAAGTGATATATTAAAGGGCACATTATCCAGTTTCGTTAAGGCAGTTTCTAGGTTTGCCAAGGCATCCGCTTTCTTATTCTCCATCCTCGGGACATGTTCCAACATCACGCTTTCAAACTTTTCCATCAACTGGCTAGTGTAAGTGAAGTATGGTTTCAGGTCGTTATGCTTCACCTCGTACTGGCATAAGAGTTGACTGATTATCAACTTTGAGTCACCGAAGATCTCTATACAGGCTACTCCAATCTCTAAGGCCATTTGGAGACCAATTATCGAGGCTTGGTATTCAACGACGTTTTTTGAGCATAACTTAACAAGTGTGAAGCTATAAGGTAGCATGTGCTTTTCTGGCGAAATGAGGATGATACCGGCCTCTGTATTACTTTTCCGTGCCGTACCATCAAAGAACATGACCCACCGCCCTGAGGTTTCTGTGAAGAGAACTTCGTCATCGGGCAAGTCTTCACTTAACTCCCAATCTGATGGAACTGGGTCATTTGCCAGGAAGTCGGCCAATTCCTTCCCTTTAACTGGCCTTTGCGGTACATAAACAATGTTGTACCGTTGAAGCATGATTGCCCATTTGGCTAAAAATCCCAAGATGATCGGCCTGGACAGGACGTACTTGATGGGGTTGGCTTTCGTAATTAAGTGGACTGTGAAGGCCTGCATGTAGTGCCTCAACTTATATATGGCGAAGAAGAGCACAAGGTATGTCTTCTTCATAGGGGAATAATTGATCTCAGCTTCATTTAGGGTTCTACTCAAGTAATAGATAGCACGTTCTTTTCCCTTTTCTCTTTCTTGAGCCAATAGTGCCCCCAGTGATCTCTCTTGTGCTGCAATGTATAGTATCAACGGCTTTCCCACTGCTGGGGCTTCTACGACAGGAGGGCTGATAAATTACCTCTTTATGCTATCGAAAGTATTCTGGTAGGCCTCATCCCATTCAAATTTCTCTCCCTTTCTCATCAGTCTTTGAAAGGGTTGACACCTACCTGCCAGGTTAGAAATAAATCTCCGGACGTAGGCCAGACGTCCCTGCAAACTTCTCAACTCATGTAGATTTCTTGGTCTTGGCATCTTCTAGTTAGCATTAATCTTGGATTGGTCTATCTCTATCCCTCGATGCCTCACAACAAAGCGCATTTAAGGGGATTCATCTTTAACTGGTACTTTCGCAAGCAATCGAACACGGTTCTTAGATCTTTTTAATGGTTCTATCGTCGCTTGTTCTTGACCACAAGTCATCCATATAACACTCCATGTGTTTGTGCAACATATCGTCAAACACCTTTTGCATGGCACGTTGATAAGTAGCACCGGCGTTCGTCAACCCAAAAGGCATTACTTTGTAACAATATATTCCTTTTGGGGTTCGAAATGCCATCATTTCGTCGTTTGCGAGGGCCATTCGTATCTGGTTATACCCGAAAGATCTGTCCATGAATGATAAGGCCTCATGTCCCGTTGTCGCATCGACCATGATCTCTGTGATGGGCAATGGAAAATTGTCTTTCGGGCATGTGCTATTTAGGTCGTCAAAGTCTATGCAAACAAGAAGCTGTCCATTCTTTTTGCTAATCAGAACAATGTCAGATATTTAACTTCGCGAATGAACCCGACCTCAACCAGCTTATTGACCTCAACCTCAATCTAGGGGATAAGTTCTGGCCGAAAGCGTCGTTGAGCCAACTTAATGGGTCGACACCCCTGTTTGATCGCAAGATGGTGGACTGCTACTTTTAGATCTAGTCCCGAAATCTCTTTGTATGACCAGACGAAAACATCCCTGTATTCGGTGAGCAAACTCATGTATTCGTCCTCTTCCCTTTCCAAGAGGGATGCATTGATGAAAGTTGGACGCAACTCTTTTATGGTGCCCAAATCACATCTTTTAGCTCGTCCTCCACTTCCTCTTCGGTCATACCCTCTTCGGATTCTTTGGTGATGGTGATATGGTGGCACAAAGTTCCGCCTTCCTCCTACTCTAAATTTCCATTCTGAGGATTGGTGAAAACGACATCGCGCCTCTTTACTTTAAGCAAGCCCTCACTCATGTTTAGAGTAACAAAGGTCTTTCTCTTCATGCGTAAGGGGACGGTACTATGGATTTCTCCATAACTTCTTGCCTCTCCTGATGGCTTCTGGTCCGATGACCCTTCGGCGTTTTTAAGGTTGATTCATCGCCAGATGGACGCTCGGGGTATCGGCCTCCTCCTTTCTGTAGTCATTTCAGGGGCATCAGTGCAGGTTTTTCCCTTCCTCTTTGTCTTACTAGGGACATATCGGTCAAGGGGATCTTCAGCCCTCTCATGCTTCAGGCGGTAAAAAATGGGAGGGTGGGGTTTTCCTTCGCTCCCCTTTGGAACTACGCTTAGTCTTTCGAAGGCTGACGGTCGCACCACCACCAGCGATTGACAGATGATTTCCTCATTTCCTTCATTTGGCAGAGTTAACCTTCGAAAGACCGAGCGTCGAGTAGCTCTGGGAATAGTATATGGGCTTTCTCTTTCTGCTTCTGTCATGCTTAATCTTTCGAAAACTAAGGCGCGTGCGGCAGATGGTCTAATATGGTCGAAGGCTGAGGCTCTTTTATCTTTGCCCTCTTTTTCTCCTGCATCATTGACTTCTTCTGCAGTGATATGATTTCTGTTGGTCACTTTCCCCTTCGCCTATCTGATTATGCGGACTGGATCTGATGGCTCATATCCGTGTCCCGCCTTCGATGTGGGTATAGTGTGTTCTTCTTGCAAAAGCTTCTTTTGGTTCACGAGAGTCAGGGTTGCTCATAAATCTTCAAACTCTTGAACTCAGTGAGAGTTGTGAAGTCGTAGCCCGCCTTCACCAACAACTTGTAAGCCTTGGGATCGAATTCGTCTTCAATTCGCCTCTCGGGCAACTTTAACCCCGTCACTTCTCCCTCCAACTTTTGGACTTCCTGCTTCGTTATCGGCGTGAAGGGTGTGACAAAACTCTCATTTAGAATTTCTATGTCGCCGACCAGCAAACCTTTTGAGCATTCTATAAAAGGTGACTCACCCTTTTTTCGTCTCAAAAAAGGGACATAGCGTAGAATCGGAGGTGTTGAGGCTTTTTTGCCCCTCACCATGGGTGTTTCTCCAACGCTGAGGGATATTCTACTCTCTTTTGGGCTGGAGGCTTGTACCTTGCTACTTGCCCTTTTCTCTGTGTCTATTGGCGACCTCGACGGGGATCCACCTGCTTTCTTTGCCAGCCAGTTCTCTGCCGGCATAGTCTCATCTGAATTCTCACTCTTTAGGTAAAACTTTGCATCTGCGAAATGAGACTCGGCCTCGGAAACAGATTAGAATCTGCTTCAAACATCTTAATCCCGTCTTGATAAAACTTTAAACACTGATGTAGTGTCGATGTAATCACACCATTCCTATGAATCCAAGGGCGTCTCAATAGCAACTTGTAAGTGGTCTTTGAGTCTATGACATGAAACAGCGCGTTGGCCTTCAGATCACCAATGAGGAGCTTAAAGCGTATCATGCCTATCGCCCTTTGGCTGCCTTGATTAAAACTCTGAATTACTAATTTTCTATTTGATAGCTCTTCCATGAGTATGCCCAAATGTTTCATAGTCATCTCAGGCATTATATTGGCGGTAGATCTGTTGTCGATGAGGATTCGACCCATTCTCTGTTCTCGAATGTGTCTAGAGACATACAAAGGCCTATTATGTAATTTGAATCCCAGTAGCAGATCTTCATCTTAGAAGCCTATGGATGTGCAACACGAGGCATAAGCACGTGCTGTGGAGGTCGATGCACCAGAGTCGTGCATTCTAACAATGCCTCAATGAGGGTCATCTTAGTTTCTCGCGGGAGTGAAAGCAGGTCATTTATGTTGAATGGTGACGAACCCTTTGGCTTTCCTGTCGACTTTAATGGGCCTGGAATGGTATCTTCTTCCTCCCTATTACTGATAGCATGACATGCAGCAGCCTCTTGTATCTCCTTTGAACCCCAATTGTAGAAGTTCTTCGGGAGAAAATCTGCTAATGTCATCTGTCGTCTAGGACGATAAACATCCTCGTCTCTCTCGCCAACAGCCTTGGGCTTCCAAGCCTTTTTTCTACCCTTCCTTTTTTTTGTCTTGCTCCCTCTCTTGTAGCTTCTATGAGAGCGTAGCTCTTTTTGGGTAGAGTTCAGTCTTTCCTTCTTATGGCGTGCCACAAGAATCCAGCCTTCGTTATCGTCATCGTCAGTGCGCTCTCTTCCGTTTCGAGGATCTGTAGTTAGGATCTCCTGTTGAAACCGCACTACCACAGGTTCGAAGATCCCAAACTGGATCGAACTATCCCTTTCTTCATAATATATGATTGGTGCTGCCACGGAGTTACCGTCACCGCAGTATGATTCGTTTGGACCACCTCGTCTAGATCCAACTCTATTTTCCTCTCACGGGCCAATTTGAGGATCAATTCTTTCAGTACAAAACTTTTTTCGACTGGGTGGCTAATGACCCTGTGATACTTGTAGTAGTTGGAATCATCCACTTTCCCAGCCTGTTCTAGTCGTTTACATTCTAGTAGCTGAATAAGGTGGTTCTCTAGTAGTTGCTCATGCATATCCACAACGTCAGAGTTGGGGAACGGGTAGACTTTTTCCTGTCGCTCCTTCAGGGTTAGGCCACGTATTTCGCCTCCTTTGTCTTTCTTTTCTATTTTCTTCTCATTCCCTTTCGAGGAGAACTTCAACAGGGTTGTATTAACGACCATTGATTCCTTTGTGGCACCTTTCACAAATTGGAATTTTCTCGGCACCCTTAGGAAGTCCCTCATTCCCCTATTGTCGTGAGCACGGGTCGCCAATCCTTCAAAGGTACGAGGCTTTATTCCCTGCAAGATATAGAGGAGTTCCTAGTGCATACCTTGCATGCACATTTCTACAGCAGATAATTTGGTGAGTCGATCTTTGCAATCTAGACTCAGAGCTCTCCATCGGTTGATCTAGTCGACGACCGACTCCCCTTTCTATTTTTTGGCATTTATCAGCTTCATCATGCTGATGGTACGCCTAGTTTTGTAGAAGCGATTCATGAATTCTCTTTCAAGTTACTCCCAACTGTCAATCACCTCAGGCTCTAAGCTGTGTACTAGTCAAAAGTGTTTCCTTTGAGGGTTCTAATGAACTGCTTGACTAGTAGGTCTCCCCTTATTCCCGTATTCTTATATGTTTCTACGAAGTGGGTGATATGTTGCTTTGGGTTGCCCTTTCCGTCGAATTGTTGGAACTTTAGGGGTTGATACCCTACAGGCATTCTCAGATTTTCGATCCTCTGGGTGTATGGCTTGGAATGTATGAAGAAATTTTGAGCTGGCCCTCCATATTGAGCTCTTATGGAGGTCATGATCATGTCTTGCAGTTGTTGGATCGATAGAGAGGCCACCGAGGCTGACTGTTGCAGTTGGTTTTCTAGTAGCACGGTCTTCCCCTTGTCAGTTGCTTTGACCGTGGGTTCTTTGCTTAATTCAATAGCCTCTTGAGACTGCATTTATTCTTTCAGGGTAGCGATCTCATGGTCTCGCTTCTCAACGACTTTCATCAGAAAGTTAATCTTCCTTTCCATTTCTTCCATGGCTGCTTCCGCCGTCACATCCGCCATCATGACAAAAATCACATCTGACAATGAATCTCTTTTCAGCTTGCTGGAGGTAGAAGTAAAGTTGTCAAACAAAGGGTTTTCCTTTATGACAACCCCACTTTGTGGGGATTCCATCATTTGCCTCAAGATATTGTGGGCGATGAGGGAGCTCTTCTCTTGCTTCTGCGGGACTTCTCTTGAGCGGCTGCAGGTGACAGGTCCCATGTACGAGCCATTTGTGGAAGAAGCTTTGGATGCCATCTTCTTAGGAGCCATTCGGCTTGTTTGGATGCTAAGAGAGAGATGAGAGGTAGAGATGTCCCATTGGACATTCCAATTTGTTCACACGAAGGTTCCGAAGAAATAGGTTTCGTGGAGTTGAACTTGAGTTGGTGTTGATGTTGAAGTTGATTTGATGCGATGTGGTTCAATCTCTAATAGTTGATCCTCTAATTCTCTCTCAGTTGGGTGAATGTGCTTGACTTGAAGAAGAAAAGCACCGAACGTTTTTTAAGTAAGAGTCTTGAAAGCTTGAAGTAGAAGTCTTGGAAGAGTCTTTGTGTCTTCAAGGGTCTTCTGTCTTTTAAGAGTGCAGCTTCAACAGTCTTGGGAGTCTTCTGCTTGTTAATGAATTCTCTCTGGGCTCTCTGAATGTAGAAAAAAATGTTTCCCCTACAAATGAAGAGAACTTCTCTATTTATAGAGTTCTCAGGTGGGCTTCGTGAGCTTGGGCTTTGTTGGTCCATGGGCCTTGCCCTTGGGCCCAATTAGTTAGTCTTGGGCCTGATTTGAAATTTTGGTCCAATTCAGCTTTTCTTTTTTAGTTTGGACTTTAAACCTAAATAATAATATCAAATTGGGTCAATTTAATCTCATCTGATTCAACCACGTAGTGTCATCAAAATTTGTCTTCAATTCAATTCGGGACGTATGTCAACTTCAAATTGGATCCAAATTTAATGATTTAGAAATTTGTCATTAATTTAGTAAACAACGTCGAAACTTGTGATTGGTCCAAAATTCCTCATTCAACATAGAATTTGACCCAACCGTTATTACGAACAACCTGTGAAGGGTCGACTTGTTGATTATGGTTAAAGCATGTAGACATAATATATCTACGATGAGGGGAGTGCAACTGTGGGCTTTAGTGGAGTGACCCATTAGTTAACAAATGGGGATTAATCTGGTCTAATGAGTTTAGCCAATTAATCTCGGATCGTTGGAGCCTATGATCTGTAGGTCCGCGAGGTCCCTCTACTAGCTCGTAATGAACTAGTTCTAGAATAACGTGATAAGTTAATTTGAAACGTTCAAATTAGAATTAAGGGAATTAGTAATTATATGAGATATAATTATGTGTTTAATTTGAGAATTAAACGGAATAGGAGAATTTATATTTAATTTAATTTTTTAGTTTTTAAATCAAAATGATTTTGTAAATGATCGTCTCTTCTTCCTTCCCTTTACTAAATCAAACAGAGCTCACACCTCCTGGATTCTCACTCAAAGAATACCAAAGGTTCCGAGTGGTAGTATCTTCCTTGCTACCGAATTCATGAGGAGTCCGTTCGTGGGTAGATGATAGCGATTTGGTGGACGACTGGTTTGGATGATTTCAGCAAGAGCGAGATTGGCAGTTCGTGGACAAGAGCGAGATTTCTGTGAAGAAAGGTTCTTCAACTGGTATGTATCTTGTTCTCTTTGTTGTTTAAAGTTCAAAGCATGTCGTAATTTATTGTGAATGCATAACTAGCCTGTTTGATTGTGAATGCAGTAATTCTATCACAGTGAGTTTGGAATGATCTTGCTTCCGCTCAGAGGTACTCTTTGATAAGAGTTCCTTAAATTGGTATCAGAGCCAGGTTCTGATATTCCAAATTCATTGACGCAAAGAATAACATTTACTTTCTCGATGGGTGAAGCATGTCTACAATCTATTTAAATGTTAAATAGTTATATGGATGTGGATTAATGGACTTGTGTGGGATGAAGACTTTGGTTGTTTAAATTCTTTTACATTCGAAGTTAGTTGTAAGGGCCTCTGCATTTTTGGGCATATTAACTTACTATCGAGTCTGTAAATTCAAAGTGTTTGAGTCTCTGTGAGTCGCTCGTGATGAGACTTCAAGGCAAGGAGTTGCTATTCTTCATGGATGAAGACGACCAAGTGTTGGTCGGGTCGTGTAAATGATGGGGTATATGATCGTTGAGTATCGGATACTCGAAAGCAGGTTGACGCGCATGCACTAGACAATCGTGTAGCTCAACAAGTTTCATCGCTTAGTTCCTGCCTACACGGTCGCGGAGTAAAAAGTTTACTTAAGCGCTTGTTATGTGATCGTGCTTCACAGCAACGTCGTCGTCTAAACGATCATTTGGACTCGCAGGTTAATGTCTTGTGCGCTAAACGATCGGTTACCTCATGCTTCGTCGCATTGTAAAAGGTACTCGATCGTAGCTAAACGATCGTGTTTACCCAGCCACGTTTACTATAGTATTATAGTATAAGGGTGTATGGAAGCATGTTTTCATGGTTCATTACATGTATATAAAAGTTATGTAAAGTAATGAATGGACATTGCATGAAGCATGACACATAGACTAAATTTATAAGTGTTATAAATACCCAGTTGCATGGCAATGTGTATGGTTTTAGTTGTTTCTTTTATAAGAGTTATAAGGAAATTAGAATTAAAATCTATAAGGAAGATATGCATGCCAACTTAGGTTTGAATCATGATTTTAAAAGTGTTTGAAAACTTTGTGGAGATAGACCTAAGATCATGGTTCTAATTATATTAGCAACCTATGCTTTAATCTTTTAATCAGTTTAATAGGATTAAATTGTCTAATAAAAGGTTAAAGTGTAGCAAATCTATCTATACGGACCTTTTATCTGAGGCGGTTTCTGTCTAGGTTAGGGTATTTTACGTGACGGAAACGGAACATCCCTACCTGGGAACCTACTTGGAAAGGTGAATTAGATAGATATGATGCATGCATGCAAATTTGAGGACAATCCATTAAAGAGTTTAATGTGACTACTTGAACTTGTTTAATTTCAAAGACAAGTGTTGTTTTTGGGAAAATTAAATTGACTTAGATTAAAATCAGTATTCGGATGGTCTACGTTAATGAACCTCTAGGTAGAACATTCAGTGGGAGGTACTTGGGGTATCTAATACTTCATTTAAACCTCTCACATTTCTCCCTTTATTGTCCATGGTTCAGTCAATGATGAGTTACACTTCCTTATCGGACTTGTTTTGGGGTTTTATAGTGGAGATTACAGTGTACATACTCAACCTTGTTCTTTTCAAGAGTGTTGCAAGAACACCTATAGACTTGTTGAATGGGCGTAATTCTAGTTTACGTCACTTCCGCATATGGCGTTGCCCAGCACATGTGCTTGAGGCTAATCCAAAGAAATTGGAACCACGGTCGAGGTTGTGCCTCTTTGTAGGCTACCCCAAAGGTACATGAGGGGTTTACTTTTATGATCCGACGGAAAAAAGAGTATTTGTGTCTACGAACGCTACCTTCCTAGAGGAAGATCATATTAGGGAGCACAGTCTACGTAGCAAGATTGTGTTTCGTGAGCTTTCCAACGAAACTACTGAAACTTCAACAAGAGCTATTGAAGGGTCTGCTTCATCAACAAGAGTTGTTGATGATAGTTCATCTGATAGGTCGATTCCACCTCAAGAGTTTAGGGAAGCTCAATGAAATAGGAGGGTTGCGAACCCACCTCAAGAGTTCTAGCTATGGTAGCTGATGGCGACGTTGAGGATCCATTGTCTTATCAGAAGGAAATGGAGGATGTTGACGGGGATGAATGGGTCAAAGCCATGGATCTCGAGATGAAGTCGATGTACTTCAACTCAATGTGGAATCTTGTAGATCAGCCTGATGCGGTAAGACCTATAGGTTACAAATGGATCTACAAGAGTAGACAGGGTACCGATGAGAAGGTGCAAACCTTCAAGGCTCGACTTATGGCAAAGGATTATACCCAGGGGGAAGGAGTCAACTATTAGGAGACTTTCTCACCTGTTACCATGTTGAAATCGATCCGCATCCTCCTGTCCATTGTCACTTATTATGATTATGAGATTTGACAAATGGACATCAAGACTGCCTTTCTTAATGGTAAGCTTGAGGAGACCATTTATATGGTGTAGCCCGAGGAATGAATTGCCCAAGGTCAAAAGCAAAAAGTTTACAAACTGAATCGGTCCACTTATGGGCTAAATAGGTTTCTCGATCTTTGAACATTCTATTTGATACTGCAATCAAATCGTACGGCTTTGACCAAAACTTTGATGAGCCTTGTGTCTACAAGAAAATCATCAACAGTTCAGTAGTTTTCCTAGTGTTGTATGTAGACAATATCCTACTCATTAGGAATAATGACTGCAGTTAAGAACTGGCTAGCGACCAAATTCCAAATGAAAGATTTGGAAGAGGCTAAGTTTGTTCTTGATATACAGATCTTTCGAGATCGGAAGAACAAAGTGCTAGCGCTGTCTCAGGCATCGTACATTAACAAAATGTTGCTCAAGTACTCGATGCAGAACTTCAAAAGCGGCTTACTGCTGTTCAGGCATAGGGTTACTTTGTCTAAGGAAATGTGTCCTAAGATGCCTCAAGAGTTTAAGGAGATGAGACGGGTCCCATATGCATTTGTCGTTGACAGTTTGATGTATGCAATGCTCTATACTAGACCAAATAGCTACTATGCTGTGGGAATAGTCAGTAGGTATCAGTCAAACCCAGAACAGGATCACTGGACCGCAGTCAAGAATATCCTTAAGTATCTTCGGAGAACGAGAGACTACATGCTCGTATATAGAACTAGGGATTTGATCCTTACTAGATACATAGATTCTGACTTTCAGACTTATAAGGACTCTAGGAAGTCCACTTCAGGGTTAGTTTTTACTCTTAACAGAGGAGCAGTAGTGTGGCAAAGCACTAAGCAGGGGTGTATCGCCGACTCCACGATGAAGGCCGAGTATGTAGCGACTTGTGAAGCTGCTAAGGAGGCCGTTTAGCTCAAGAAGTTCCTGACAGATCTGGAAGTTGTTCCAGACATACCTAAGCCCATCACCCTTTATTGTGACAATAGTAGTGTTGTGGCGAACTCCAGGGAGCCCAGGAGTCACAAGCGCGACAAATACATAGAGCATAAGTATCATCTCATCCACGAGATAGTGCATCGAGGGGACGTGATAGTCACGGATATCGCTTCGGAGCACAACGTTGCTGACTTATTTATGAAGGCTCTCATGGCTACAAGTTTTTAGGGTCACCTTTAGAGATGGGTCACCGAGTAGTACACTGCCTATTGCCGAGCAAACCGAAAGCATAAACGACAACTCAATTTTTACTAAATGATCTGTACACACGTGAGTTTCCTAAACGATCGTCTAGCTCTTTCTAAATGATCGTGCACCCAAGCATTTTACTAAATGATCGTCTATACGATCTCGCCCCTTTTACTAACACGATCGTGTACCTTTACTTAAATGATCAAGCATCCGTCTATACAATAGACATCCGATATCTCCCACTTGCGTGGTCGTGGTAAACGATTGTCTCTCCCTCCTTCCCTCTACCAAATCCAACAGAGCCCACACCTTCTGGATTCTCACTCCAAGAATATCGAGGTTCCGAGTGGTAGTGTCTTCCTTGCTGCCGAGTTCGTGAGGAGTCCATTCGTGGGTAGACGACAGCAATGTGGGGGATGACTGGTTTGGACGATCTCAGCGAGAGCGAGATTGGCAATCCATGGACGAGAGCGATATTTCTGTGAAGATGGGTTCTTCAACTGGTATGTATCTTATTCTCTTTGTTGTTTAAAGTTCAAAGTATGTCGTAATTTATTGTTAATGCATAACTAGTCTGTTTGATTGTGAATGCGATAATTTTTTCACAATGAGTTTGGAACGATCTTGCTTCCACTAAGAGGTATTCTTTGATAAGATTTCCTTCAGAACAGACTTGGACACATACCTTTGTGTTGGCCATCACTGAAAGACTTAGTAAATTTCTGATTTCTGCGTTGAAATGCGTTAGTGAAGCAACTTTTATTAAAAATGATACTTTTGTATGTGTTTGCTATGTATTTGAATTTTCATGCATTTTTCTCTATAATGAATGTGTTTTCATCATTAAAGAACCTAATTATTCCAACTTTGAGAGAATAATAACTCTATTTCTACAAGTTATCAAAATTCTTCGCCTTTTAGTTTGAGTACTAGTAGTTTTAAACATCTCATAATTTAAAAGTGCTTTTGATTTAGTTGGTCTTAACACATATAAGTTGTCTTCTAGCTTAGCTGAACAAATACTCACGACATTTTTCATAATGAACGCTTCATTTGAATTAAAAGAAACTGAGTACGATTGTTCAATTAAATAAAAAAATAGAAACAAGGTTCCTCTTCATCTTGGGAATAATGTATAAAAGTTTTCTAAAAACAAAAATCTATTTCCAAAAGACAACTTAGTAACTCCCACTGCACGAGCTAAAATGGCGTCTCCCGTTCCAACTTTGAGTGTCATTTCACACTTTTCTAGCTCCTGGAAGGAACTAATTCCCTGTAAAGAAGAACAGACGTGATTAGTAGCTTCTAAATCAAGTATCCAGGCATCATGGTTATTTACCACTAAACAAGTTTCCAGGACTAGTACATTATATTGACCTTCATTCTCTTTCTTCTTCTCAGCAAGGTACTTGGGGAAATTTCGTTTCTAGTGACTATCCACATTACAATGGAAGCATTTACCCTTGTCAGCCTTAGCTTTGCCTTACCTTTGCCAGTAGCAAGAGCCTTCCCCTTCCCTTCTTTCGTTTTTTTTATCCTTTTAGTACCAGAAGTTAAAGGATCAGACTAAGTTCTAGAGGATGAACACTTATGGAACAATTTCGAATGAGCAACATTTGCCTCTATTTCTTCTGGTCCCTTATCTTTTATGAGGGACTGAAAAGTCTGTAACTCGTTCAGAAGGGTAATCAGATTGTATTGTATTTTATTCATTTCCACATTGTTGTAGAATTGAAAAAAACTCTTCAAAAAATATACCAAAATAAATGACACCTGACTCTGCTCGTCTATGACCGTACAATTCATTTCAGCATTGAAATGGACCATCAGGCCGAGAACATGTTCTCTCACTGATTGGATCTCTTTCATGCGCACATTCTAAATGTACTCGAAGGTCTCGTGCGGGATCTGAGCAGACGTTTGTCTAAACATCTCCTGGAGGGACTCCATGATCTGACGTGCAATCATCATGCCCTCATGCTTCTTGGTAAGAACGTCAAACAGACTTGCCAAGATGTAGACTCGGGCCTTGTCATTGGTCTTAGTCCAACGGTCATAAACATCCTTCAACATTTCAGATGCATTTCAAGCTGGGACCAGAAGACATTCCTCCATAAAGACAAACTACAGATCATTAACAACCAGAATCGTGTTCAGCTTAGATCTTCACATCACACAGTCTTCACCAGTTAATTTCTCATTTTTAAGTAAAGATATGATTGTGGAAGACATGTTGAAACATATAACAATCATATGACCTTATTAGTTATCTTTGTCATAACTTATTATTTAATTATCTAATAATTTTAGCAAAAACACAGGTAATCATAAAATCCTAATTAAACTATTGATTTTAGTTTCTGCAACGATACTTCAGAGGTTTAGAGCAATAGCCATCGAAGTGTGATCAACTACTCTTCCCCTAAATTGAGATAATCTCAGCCAATCACTAATACTAAAATAACTCTTATTCCTATAGTTTTTAGCTATTTTTGTTTCAGTCAAGGATTCATTAACTAACTTAATTCATCCCGTAAGTGTGACCCTCCCATTTTTGAATCCCAGAGGTACGTTTCAACAGGCTATCAAAGGGAAAGACAACTAATGAAGATTAACCTAAGAAACCCTATCCATTGTTGGCGTTTGCTTTGTTACGACCCCCATGATCAGGCACTCTATGTGATGGTCGCTCAAGAACGACATGCAAGCGGACCATAGGAATGCCACTGTGCAACCTAATGGAGGAGACTGTAGGATACATTGATACATGTCCGTCTCCCACTTACTATGAGTACTTTCCTCATTCACTTTTTTCTTGACCCATGCAAACACTTTCCGAAGGGAGGCCGTATCCAAGACGACATGAAGCTGAGCATGGATCTCATGGTATGAACTCTTGGGGACATGAGAGCTGACATTTGATATATCATATATACCAACTTCCTCCCACTAAAGTATTTTAATATTTTATTAGGATTTTGTTATAATTCAATAATACTTGATTTCATTTATTAAACTCTTTTAATAAAATCAATCATTTATTGCATGCTTATAAAATATTTGCCCAATTCACCTTCCAGGTCGGTTCCCAGGTGGAGATGTTTCGTTTCCATCAGCTTAAATACCCCCTCCTAGACAAAACATTCCTTAGACAAAGGTTCCTTATGGGCAATTATTAATAAATTTAATGTTTTATTGAAATTCATTTTAATCCTATTGAAACAAATTAAAAAGATTAACCTATTTTTAATCCTATTAGAAATTAAAAAAAATTCAATTTTAAACAATTTAAAATAATTTAGACCTATGTTTAATTTAATTTAATTCATTAATACTATAACTCTTTATAAATTAATGATTTATTAAATCTATAAAAACTTCAAGCATTCATATACATCATTCTACTATTTATTAGAACAATTTTAATATATCGTATGATGCATGAGTATGCGAATTCAACCATGCATCTATAAAATATAACCCTTTATATTTAATTATGATGCATGTACATGTTTATCCTAAGGTGAGTATTTTTTAATCTATATCACAAACATTATGTAATATGAATTCAAAAGAAAATAATTTAAAATATACATCCAATACATAATTAAATTAAATAGCAAAAATTGGACCATTTTTGACACCCTAGTGCAAAATTAGATAATTAAATTAACATAATTATTATATTAATTTAACAAATAAATAAATACAAAAAGAAATTAGGTTAAAACAACCGCTTCAAACGTCTCGGGCGCACATCGCATCGTTCCGTTCCAACTCGAAGCATTGCAACGCTTCTGCCTTTCAATGTTGCAACATTGCGATAATAATGTCACAATGCTGATCGACAGAACACTTCAGTTCTGCATGATTTCTACTTCGAACTCGCCCCGAACACTTCCATTTCTTCCCGATCTCTTCAGCAACTATTTCTTTATCGATCAACACGAATTACAGACTCAAAGCAATAATTAAATTGCTCAAAAAATACAATGGACCCTTACAATTTAATCATATTAAAAAGTAATCTAGTGTCAAAATAGAAAACATCCAATTTTGCAAACCAACATTCAAATATTCCATAATGCAAAATATGAAACCCACCTCTAAATGATTTTGTTTTGAAAAATACGAAGAACGAAGATGCAAGGAATTGGCTTTGATACCAATTGAAAGAGAGATCGAATCCCACAGTAGAAGTGTTTTATTAAAATACCTTGCATCCCGCAATCTGATTTTAATATAAACATAATCATTGAATTAAAACAGAATAAAAACATGTAAATTAGCATGCATTAGGGAAAAGATTAAAACGATTCTTACCTTTGTAGATTCCCAAGTGCCACGAAAAATCCTCTCCTAGTTCCAACGAAGGGATCTCCAACGATCTTCATCATGAAAAATTTCTTGAATAATCTTGAACACTACCACAAGAGTAACCTCGTTATTCTCTGAGATTCCAATAGAAGGATAGGTGGTCTCCAACTATTGGTAGAGGGAGAGGAGAAAATGATTTTGGAGAGTAGAGAGGATTTTCTTTATGGCTTAGAGAAAATTCTGTACAATAACACTATGGGGTTATGTATTGTATTATGTATTTCAGTATATTCCCAGAGGGTCATAAGGCGGTCCTTATATAGAGAAAGGGCCAAGCCATTTTCCTAATATTTTCCTTTTCTATAATTAATTAAATAACATTTATTTAACTAATTGGTCCATTAAATAACACTTATTTAGTTTTAATTTGCACAATAATTAAATAACTATTTATACATTAAACCCAATTTAATATACATATTTAATTATCATATACATCTCATGTATATGTGCAAAACATTTCTATTAATTAATTCTTTGTGAATATAGTTCACTTAAAGTAATTAATTTGAATCTTATTCAAATATTACTTTCCAATTTAATTATATATTAATCACATTAATAAATAGTTTCCTCAAATTAATTTGAACAATTAAAATTATTGCTCTTAAGTATCATCTAATGAGTTAATGAGGGGACCTGGTAGACATATAGATTAGAAGCTCAATGATATGAGATTAATTGACTAAACTCATTAACCAAATTAATCAATATTCGTTAACTGTGGGTACACTCCACTAAAGACCTATAGTTGCACTCTTCTCACTACAAATATATTTCTGTGTCCACGGATGTAGACCAATACGGGCAAGTAAGTCTTACACGAGCATTCATAACTCCAACTGGGCCAAATTACCATTTTACCCTTGGGTTACCTCTGACTCCTTAAGGACCAGTGCTCCTCTAATGAACAACCTGTTTATGGTCCAACCACTAAACAGAAACCCCTCTCAGGCCAACGAGAGGGTAGGGCCGTTTTTTCAAGTCCTAGAGACACCACTTAAAAGAACACCCATCTACGTAACCTTAAGGCGGGAAGAAGTGAATTCCATCTTGTATTATTATGTTTCTAGCTCTCCACTTGGTCTTATCCCCAAAAGGGTAGGCTTATTGGGTCGAAAAACTGGCGACCCTCACCTATAAAAATCAAAGGTCAATCCCTTGTAAACAGGAGTTCATAATATACTTAGGATTAAGACTAAGTCGCGTAGGTCATTCTATTGAAATAGAAACCTGACTAGTCAACAGTGTTACATCTATTGGTTACTATTTCACAGTTCAATCTTATGCAAACTCATTGCATAGGATACCTCAACTCGCCTATCACTTACACGAACGTGGTGGATCATTACGTTTGTAGGAAATACAAAGTAGGTCATATCCATAGTGTTACCAGGATAAGGTATCCAGTTTTATCGCTATACTATAGACCCTTTAGGCTATATCTTGAACATTGATCCCTGTGTGTCTCCACATACAGTTCAAGTCTCATAAGACAACTTTGGATGTTAGTTTATTTAATTTAGGGTTATTAAGACAAAATAGACAATAATACAAGCAATAACATTTATTGAATTAACATCCATAACTCTTTATTGATGATGGTCAATTAATAACATTTACTATCTACAAGTTTTAGGGCATAAAGCCCAAAACTTTGTTCAAGTCCGGGGACACCACTAAAAGAACACTCATCTACTTATCCCGAAGACGGAAAAAAGTGAATTCCATCTTGTATTATTATGTTCCCAACTCCCCAATAAGTCTTATCCCCAAAATGGTAGGCTTATTGAGTTGGCAAACTAGCCACTCTCACTCATACAAATCAAAGGACACTCCCTCGTGAAGAGGAGTTCATAATATACTTAGGATTAAGACTATGTTGTCTAGGTCATCCTAGTGAAATAGAAACCTAACTAGTCAACGGTATTACATCTAGTGGTTACTATTTCACAGTTTGATCTTATGCAAACTCTTTGCATAGGATACCCTCACTTGCATGTCACCTACAAAAATGCATTGGATCATTGCATTTGTATCAAATACAAAGTGTTCCATATCCATAATATTACCAGGATAAAGTACTCAGCCTTATCCCTATACTATAGACCCTTCAGACAGTATCTTGAACATTGATCTTTGTATGTCTCCACATACAGTTCTCACATACAGTTTAAGACTCATAAGACAACCTTGGATGTTTGTTTATTGGATTTAGGGTTATTAAGACAAAATAGAAAACAACACAATAACATTTATTGAATTAACATTTATGACTCTTTATTGATAAATGTCAATTAATAACACTTACTATCTACGAGTTTTAGGGCATAAAACCCAACAAACTCCCACGTAAACTAAAGCTCTAGTCAATAGGTTGTATATGATATTAGAATCGAAAAGGCAGAATTATGGTAAATAAATACAATAAACAAGGGCATCCACATACCCATTATACAATATACATGTCTCGTAGATCAGGATTGTAAACCCTAGACCCTATTTTACTGTGTAGGTGTATTGATGTATGGTTAATCCCATTGTATGTATATTGTTTGTAGAAAAGGGTTTAGGGGTTTTTTAAGGAAAAATATTCTAAGTAAATAAAGTTTAGGCGCTGAGGTAAGGGGAAAATGTGAAACTTAGAAGAAATTATTGAGCGTGAAGATGATCTTGTCATGTTATGCGTCCAAGATTTCAAAGAGGAAAAATGGCTAAGTGTGAGGTCTGCATTAAGGGCCATGAAGAACTTAGTGAAGGCTAAGGCATGTGGGATGCGTGTAGCCAAACTTGCCTAAGAAAGCATAAGAGAAGCATCAAGGCAAGAGCTAAGCGAGCTGTAAGTCGTAAGGATGCACTAATCAAGGGGTAAAGATGTTAGGTTGACAGAAGATCAAAGGCCTAGGCGCAAGCTTGTGAGGCAATGGGCAAGAGAGAGGAGCTTATGCGGCAACTACCAACCTATGCGCTGACAGACAATTGATATATTGAATTAAGGGAGAGAAGTTTAGCTTAATCAAGTTTAGTGGGCCAGGTGTCATGCTTAGAGCCTTAAGCATAACTTAGTGGCCTAGTTGTCACCGTATTAAACCATCTGTTCATGCATTCACAAGTATACATGGGAACTAAGAAGGGGAGATTTTTTTGGCATTTTCACTTGTGCTAAGGGAAGGAAATTTTTGTTATTCTAAAGGGTGATCAGCACAGAGGGTGAGTTTAGGCTGCCAACCAAATTTTCCATGAATTCGAGTTAAAGCTTGAAGAATTTCTAAGTGTTACAAGCTTTTGAATTTCTTGGGTAAAGAAGATTGAGAAATTTTGGAGCTTGATGGGAGGAATTAAAAGCTCAAATTTTAATGTAAGGAAGTTAAGATGTTTATAAACAAGTTTTTAGAAGGAAATTCTATGAGATAATGTATAGAATTTAAGTTATTAAGGCTAGAAGTTGAATTTGGAAAATTAACATTTGAACAACCAGGCAGTTGCATCTAAGGGATAAGCATGAAGCTGACAGGTGAGGTTATGTGCAATTGTGTGCAAGCGCTGGCTATGGTGTGCGTGCCCAAGGTGAATGCAAGGTTGTGAGGGAAAAGGAAGACGTTGGTCGAGCGCGCTAAAGGGAGCGTTAGCAAGCGATTAATGTATAGGCACTGTGGGCGTGTCCTAAAGCCTAACTGAGAGTTGTAAGCGCATTGGCACTTATGTGCTAAACGCAAGGTAAATTATCTAAATATTGTGTTACAATGAAGTATGCTATGTGATGAAGTATTTTATGCAATGAAAGTTGTGAGGGTTATCTAAGGGTGATGTTAAACTTAAATTTATGTTGCACCTGCTTGTCATCTTTAAGTTGGCCTCGCTAATCGTTTAACGACGGCTATCTCCTCGGAGGGTTGTAACATAGGATTCAGAATAACTCAAACTCCAGAAATGGATAAGATTTCTTAGGTCGTTTTCAACTTTGACTTTCCAATTTGGTAGCATCGTTGGGGCTGACCTCTGAGATCTGAAAACGTAGGGTTACTTTTACGAAATTACTAAAGTGTTAGTAAGTTGACCAAAAATGGTAGCCAAATGACTATCGGAATATGAGTTATTATGGGGATAGTAGTTAGTCAAGAATGTCTTGCTATAGTATCATTGCAAAAATAATGAGAATTTTTTGGTACATTATTACTTTGCTAAAACATGATTGGGTTTAAAAACAATTCTCTAATAATTTTTTATATATATATATTTTCAGAATGACGAGTTCTTTAGTAGACCTATTGACTTCTGATAAACTTACCAGAGATAACTATGCTACGTGGAAATCAAACCTAAATACTATACTGGTGATAGATGACCTACGGTTCATTTTAACAGAGGAGTGTCCTCCCATTCCTTGCTCAAATGCAAACCGAGATCTTCGGGATGCACATGACAAATGGATCAGGGCTAACGAGAAAGCTCGTGCTTATATTCTTACCAGCATTCTGATGTATTGGCTAAGAAATATGAGAGCATGAGTATTGCCAAGGAGATTATAGAATCTCTACGTGGGATGTTTGGACAACCGTCTTTCTCCCTGAGGCATGATGCTATAAAATACGTTTACAAATTACGTATTAAAGAAGGGGCCTCTTTAGAAAACATATCCTGGACATGATGGTCCATTTCAACATGACTAAGTAAACGGTGTTGTCATTGATGAAAAAAGTCAAGTTAGTTTTATTCTTGAATCTCTTTCGAAGAGTTTCTTGCAGTTCTGTACGAACGCCTTGATGAATAAAATAGAATATAACTTGACTATACTTCTCAATGAGCTACAGGCTTACCAGACCATGATGAGGGCTAAAGGACTGGAACCAGAAGTAAATGCTACTACTGCTGAGAAAAGAGGATTGTCCTCTAAAAAGCCTGATATTGCCTCTTTTTCAAAGAATAAGAGTATTCCAATAAAGAAGAATAAGGGGAAAGGGAATAAGGAAACTACTGGCAGAAAGGGCAAGGCAAATGCTACAAATAAAGAAAAATGTTTCCACTGCAGTGAAAAAACGCACTGGAAGAGAAACTGCCTATAATACCTTGCGAAAAAAATAGCAAAGAAAGAAAAACAAGGAAACTAGTTCCTGAGGGTTGCTTGTTGTAAGATAGTATTCCAGACTGTGTATATAGAAGCATATCTCAAAATGAACAGTGAGAGATGTTGTAGTTACTGTCAAAAGATAAACTTGTTTACGTTTTGTTATTGTAATGAGATTTGTTTTATCTTGTTGTAAAGAACAAATTAGTATAAACTTTTTTATTATAAATGAAATGTCCATTAGTAAAAGTTATATTTGTTCTACTGTGAGCAACCTAGTTAAAAGTCATTTGCAAATATTTAGATATTTAAAAACGCCTAGCAAACAATAAAGGCAAACATTTATTTAACCTAAATTATAAGTTCAGAACACTTGAAAGGTTCAAGGTTGTAAAACTTGTTAGGTAAAATAAATCTGAAATACTTCAATTGGATCAAAGTAAATAGTATAGAGAGTTTAAGATTTCTAGAGCTATTTTTTATAGAACATGAAATTTAGTGAAAAATCTCTACACCTTGTTGCCTTAATTGTTTTGAACATTATTCCAAATTTTAAGGTATTTTCTGAAACTCTATATGAGATGTGGAGAACTCATAAAAGTTGTTTATGGTATGTAAAAGATGTTTACATAGTTCCGAAATCTTAAAAATATACGAGATCCCCATGTATTATTTAGTTTCCATAAAAACAAATATATATCAATGAAGAGTTATCGATCAAAACTAATACTATAAACAAAAGTTGTTTGAGCAGGTCAGATCCATCTTACTCAAAGAGTTTAGAGTACCTCGATGTAGTGGGAGGAATGTATGACTTCCTAGCTATTATTGAGATACAAGAGTTGTGAAAATAAGATGCATTCCCTATATAGTGTAATAAGAAGTTCATTATATATTAATGTGTTTACAACGATTCTCTCGACTAAAGTGTTTAAGAATCTCCTAGTAAGACTAGGACTACAAGATATATAACCTAGGGTAAATAGGAGAAAAACCCATGGGTATATGATACCTAAAGGCAAACCATGGGTATGTGATGCTCTACTTTATTGTATTTCTCCGTAAAACTCAAAAACTCAGTATTATGTATTCATATATGTTACCACTGGAGTTTTAGTCCAAGTGGGAGTTTGTTGGGTTTTATGTCCTAAAACTCATGGTTTGTAAACAATAAACTTATTCTAAAAATTCAATAAGTTGTTATTGAATATATGAATTGCTTATTTCATTTTAAAAATAAATCTAATAAACTAAAAGATCCATAAATATTACATGAGTACTTGAACTTTATGTGGAGACATAAGAGTAGATTAGGTTCGAGTAAATAGTCAAAATGATCTATAATATATGAATAAGCTTGGGTGCCTTATTCTAGTAACACTATCAGATGCGACTCACTCTATAGTTGTTACATGGAATTGTAAAGTGCTATAGACGAAATGATCCTAATTCGTACATGTGATGACATGAAAAGTCGGGGCATCCTATGCAATGAGTTTGCACAAGATCAGACCACTGGATTAGTCATTCCTACTTTATAATGTTGTTTACTTTTTAAGACTGACTATATCAAAACAATGACCTAGGTAACTTGACCTTAATCCTGAGCTAACTATGAACTCCTGTTTATTCAAGATTATCCTTAGATATGCATAGATGAAGGTTGGCTCAATAGCGTCAGCTCAATAAGCCTCCCATTTCAAGGGTAAGACCAGGTAGGTAGCTGGGGACATAGGGTGCAAGATGGAATTCACTCCTACCTGCTTTCAAGAATAGTAGAGAGGTTATTCCCTTAAGTACTGACTCTGGGTCTTAAACAAGGGGCCCCACCCTCTCATTAGCCCAAGAGGGATTTGGTTTGATGATTGGATCGCAAAACCAATTGTTCATTAGATGATCAGTGAGACTTAAGGAACAAAAGGTAATTTCGGGGGTAAAATAGCCTTTTGACCCAATTGTTATTCTGAACAACCTATGAAGGGTTAATTTACAAATCATGGTTATATCGAGTGGACACAATATATCTATAGTGAGGAGAGTGCAACTACGGGCTTTAGTGGAGTGACCTAGTAGTTAATGAATGGGGGTTAATTGGATGTAAAAAGTTTAGCCAATTAATATCGAATCATTGGAGCCCGTGATTTGTAGGTCTACTAGATCCCCTACTAGCTCACAAATGAATTAGCCTTAGAGTAGCGTGATAAGTTGATTTGAAACGTTCAAATTAGAATTAAGGAAATTAGTAATTATATGTGATATAATCACACGTTTAATTAAACAGAATTAGAGAATCAATTAATATTTAAATATGATTTAAATATTAAATTCATGGTAATGGAATTGGTGACAAATTAATTTAATATTTGATACTAAATTAATAAGATTAATTAAATTGTTTAATTAATTTATTAATTTTATTAGAAAATTAATTATTAAATTAATTTTGTAAAATTAATAAAATTTTATTTTTTAAATTGAAATGGGATTTTGATTTTGGAAATCAAAATAAAAGAAGAAATCAGGAAAATTAGAAAAGTGGGATTTTACCATTTTCTTCCTAGCAGCTCACACACAATTCCATTCCTCTTTAGCTCAATAATTTAAGCACGAGCTTTGATTCATGTAAGACTGTTAGTTGCATAAAAGTAATGCAATATAAGGTTGGAATTTTGAGTGGAAAGATAGAGAGCAATCGTTGCTGAAGCTCAGAATTTGTGCTGAAGAAGTGTTCTTCACACTGTGAAAAACTAGTAACCTCCTCTCCAATTCCCTTTGATTCAAACTTATTTTGAGTCCAACAACTCAATCTAAGGTACCTAGAGAATAGTGAGGAAGACCTTATGGTGGTTCACATCCAAAAAAGAAGGAGATTGCAGCTGAAGATCGTGAATCAAAGGTACTTCAAAGGTTAGTGTTGAAACTCTATTTTTAATTTATCAGCATGCTTAGTTTGAAGCCAAAATTAATGAATTAGAATGCTTAATGGTCCTGTTTTATTTCTGCTGCTTGCTTCCTGAATCCAACATTCAGGACATTACCACGTGCACATAGGTACTATACTATCGACACTGGTTGTATCGAGATTACTCTATATCAGCTAGGGATTGACGTTGAGGGATTGAGCAAAAGGGCTCTCTCTCAACTAAGGGTGAATGATGAGGATTTCCAATGGAAATGTTAATATTTGAATTTTCAGGGTTTAAATGTTTTACATGTTTTAATATATATGAGTATATTTTTCTTAAACCCTAAAGCTTTAAGGAAGTTGATGTTTATTTTATGCTCAATATTTATGTTTTAAGGTAGTCATTTACTGGCCTAGTAGCTCACTATTTCCAATGTCTTCTTCCCAGGTATCGATCAACACCCCAGAGGATAGCTATTCTGCTAGTCTGCCACTCAGAGTACAAGGGTTGAAATGAAATGAAACTTTGGTTGCGAAGTTGTTTTGTTAATGGTTATCCTTCTTGTACATATTAGAATAGTTTGGAAGTGGGATACAGTCTGTATATGAGTTTGTTTACTGTTTGTATGTATGAGCTTGGCATCTGTTTAAACTGTTTTGGTTATTTAGCTTGAGGAGATAAAAGTTTATAACTATTTATCAGGTGTTTAATTTTCTGTTGAACAGGTTGAGAATTAAGGTTGGGCAGTTGATGTCATAAGAGGGTTGGCATCAGCTGATGTTGTGCTCTAAGACAATCATTGTGACGATCACATCTCCTTGTTGCACAATCTCCCGTATCAAGTGATACTTCTTTTCAATATGCTTTCCTCATTTGTGACTGCGAGGTTCTTTAAAATTAGCTACTGCCCCACTGTTGTCACAGTATGGGTGATGGTCGATGGGCAAGTCCATATTTTGAACCACTTACAAATCTTGAGGAACTTCCTGAGTCAAACTGCTTCCTTTGTTGCTTCATAAGCAGCTACATACTTAACTTCCATAGTGGAATCTACCATCCATCCTTGCTTGATGCTACGTCATACTACAACTCCCTCGTTCAGGGTAAACACTGGTCCTAGCATGGATTTCCTAGAATCTTTATCAGTTTGAAAATCATAGTTGGTGTATCCTATCAGGATCAAATCCTTAGCTTCATACACCAACTTGTAGTTCCTCATTCTTTTAAGATACTGGATGATGTTCTTAACCGCAATTCAGTAATCTAACTCAGGATTGGACTGGTACCTACTAACTATTTCCACTGCATAACAAATGTCTGGCCTAGTGAAAAGCATAGCATACATTAAGTTTTCCACGGCTAAGGCATTAGGAATACTTCTCATATCCTCAACTTCTCTAGGTATCTTAAGACATTGTTCCTTAGACAAGTGAACCCTGTGCTTGAAAGGTAATAAACCCTTCTTAGAGTTCTGCATCAAATATCGAGTCAACATTTTGTCGATATAAGTTGCTTGAGACATAGCCAACGTTCTGTTCTTACGATCTCTAATAATTTGGATCCTAAGTACATACTGCGCTTCTTCCAAATCTTTCATTTGGAATTGGGCTGCCATCCATTCCTTAATGTCAGTAAGGTACCCTACGTCATTCACAATGAGTAAGATATCGTCCACATAAAGTACTAGAAAAGTTAATTTATCGTTGATGATTTTTTCGTAGAAACAAGGTTCATCAATGTATTAATCAAAACCAAAAGATTTAATCGCTATATCAAATCTAATATTCCAAGATCTGAATGCCTGTTTCAATCCATAAATGGATCAATTCAGCTTACAAACTTTTTACTCCTAACATCGGCCTATGAACCCTTCGGACTGAGACATAAAGATATTCTCTTCAAAATTGACATTCGAAAAAATAGTCTTGATATCCATCTATATATCTCATAGTCATAATATGTGGCTATGGACAAGAGAATTCTTATAGACTTAAGCATAGCAACAGGGAAAAAAATTTCCTTATAGTCAACCCCTTGCCTCTAGTTATAATCCTTTGCTACTGGACTAGCTTTGAAGATCTGTACCTTTCCAGCTACATCTCTCTTTCTTTTATAGATCCATTTTCACCCTATGGGTTTACCCCTTCAAGTGGATCTACAAGATCCCATACTGAATTGAAGTACTGATAACTTGTAGAAATACAAGTTATTGTCTCTCAAAAGTTGGAACAATTAGGATTCTTAATGATAAAAACTCATTTGTCTTAAAGGAAAACACATGGAATTCCTCAAAGACTACTAGCCTTTACAAAAATATTCTTTTTGATAAAACTATGTCATTAACACATCTTATTGCAGGATTTCAATAAAATTTGCTAAGTGTCGTAGGCTCAGCTAACGCAAAGACATGAATTCCAACACAGAGAAGATACATTGGTTCGTGTTGTTCCTGTCAAATCACCACTTGTAAGTATGGGTATCTAAATGTCGACGTCTGAAAAGCAACTGAAATGGCAGGCGACTGACCAATGTATGGAAATTAATGTTGTCATATCACAAGTTGTTGAGTAAAAACGCCTATAAATAGGAGGACTTGCAATCGGAGAAAGAGAGCCTAACATAGATAGAGCATTTTAGAACTTATATTATAGTTGTTTTGCTGCTGCAAAAAGAACACAGGAGGAAAAGAACTATTGTCATTGTTGATCAAGGAGAATTGTAAAAGACCAAGCTCAAGAGAGAATTCGAATTGTAAAAGACCAAGCTCAAGAGAGAATTCTTCTCATTTCTTTAACAAGTTAGTTGTACACACATTAAGATCAAGCCAAAGAGGACAATAGATTGAAATCTACGGCTTGACTTTTTTCTTTTCACTTCATTTTCATTTATCATTTCATGTGATTAAGTGTTGACATTGTAAAGACAACTTCATTCTTTATAAAATCGTGCATTTGATCCATCACTTTTTCCTCTACTTACACTCTATTGTGTTAGATGCGTTTGTGACTTTTGTAACTACAGGAGCAAAACGGTAAATTGGCCTGCTGTAATTACAAGCATCTGTGAAGGGTCATCGTACTGATGATTGGTTAGATCCAATGGACATAGAAATATACCTATGGTAAGAAGAGTTCAACTTTTGGTATTTAATGGAATGTTTGGTAGTTAACGGGTAGTGGATATCGTGCCTAAAGAGTTTAGTCAGCTATTCACATACCGACAAGAGGGAGTTCGATTATATATGATATAGTTAACTTTACGTATGAGATATATTAATTTGGAGGAAATTAGATATAAATATGATTTATATCTAGTGGAGGAAAAATACTATGATTAATATATGATATTAATTCGTAAGTTATGAATATGATGTGATGATATTCATTGTCTATTAATTGGACAGTTAAAAGGGTACTAGGATGGCGTCTCTTCAGTTTTCATAACGGATGAGTAAGTTGAAAAATTACTTTGAGATACTTAAATAGCTCATGGTGTGCTAAGCATGGTATGTGTAGACATTGTGTTGAAGAGTGTCATCGCTTAAAAAAAACCTGTGCCTATACGATAGTGCTTGAACAGTCGCTTACCTATACAATAGTGTCGAGCGATCGCTTAACGATTACACCTACGCGCGCTATTTAATAAACAATCGTTTACCTTTTCCTAAGCGATCATTTGATCCTGGCTACAGTTAGAGGCTGGTGAGATGACGTTGCGAGTAGGCACCGGGTACGTCGTCTTAGCTGTGACAGTGGAAGGCATCCAGTTAAATTTACATAATAGGTTTCTTGTATTAAAAGATGTCTTGTAGTTCCTGAACTAAAAAGGAACCTTATTTCTGTAAAGTGTCTGTTACAATACAATTACATTCTTTCTTTTAAATTGAATAAAGTGTTTATTCATAAGGATGGTGTTGAAATTTGTACAACTAAACTGGAAAATAACTTGTACGTGCTAAGACCGTTAGCCTTAAGTTCCCTCCATAACATAAAGATGTTTAAATCTGTCGTAACTCAATCTAAACGCCAACGAGTTTCTCCAAAAGAAAATGCCCAACTTTGGCACCTTAGATTAGGGCACATCAATCTCAATAGGATTGAGAGATTGGTGAAGAATGGCCTTCTAAGCGAGTTAGAAGAAAATTCTTTACCAGTGTGTCAATCTTGCCTTGAGGGTAAGATGACTAAAAGACCTTTTACTGGAAAAGGTTATCGAGCCAAAGAGCCTCTAGAATTAGTACATTCTGACCTTTGCGGTCCTATGAATGTGCGAGCTCGAGAAGGCTATGAGTACTTTATCAGTTTTACTGATGATTACTTGAGATATGGGTATGTTTATCTGATGCAACAAAAGTTTGAATCTTTTGAAAAGTTCAAATTATTTAAGGCTAAAGTTGAGAATGCATTGGATAGACGAATTAAAACACTTCGATCAGATCGAGGTGGAGAGTTTTTGGATTCGGAGTTCTAGGACTATTATTAGAACATGGAATCATTTTCCAACTCTTGGCACTGGGTAAACCTCCGTAAAATGGTGTAGCAGAGAGGAGAAACAGAACCTTGTTGGACAGGGTTCATTCGATGATGAGCTATGCTTCCTTACTGGACTTGTTTTGGATTTTCGCAGTGGAGACTGCGATATACATTCTCAACTGTGTTTCCTCTAAGAGTGTTGCGAAAATACCTCTGGAGTTGTAGAACGGGCGTAAAGCTAGTTTACGTCACTTTTGCATATGGGATTGCCCAGCACATGTGCTTGAGGCAAATTCCAAGAAGTTGGAATCACGATCGAAGTTATGCCTCTTTGTAGGCCACCCCAAAGGTACACAAGGAGGTTACTTTTATGATCCATCCAAAAAAAGGTGTTTTTTTCCACGAACACTACTTTTCTGGAGAAGGATCATATCAGAGAGCACAGTTCACATAGTAGTAAAGTCGTGTTAAGTGAGCTTTCCAAAGAAACTACTGAAATTTCAAAAAGAGTTGTTGAAGAACCTGCTTCATTTACCAGAGTTGTTGATGACAGTTCATCTGGTAGGTCGGTTCCACGTCAAGAGTTGAGGGAACCTCGATGCAGTGGGATGGTTATGAACCCACCTAATCGCTATCTGAGTTTCACGAAAATCGTAGCTTTGGTGGCAGATGGCGACTTTGAGGATCCGTTGTCCTATCCAAAGGCAATGGAGAATGTTGACCGGGATGAATGGGTCAAAGCCATGAATCTCGAGATGGGGTCGATGTACTTCAACTTAGTATAGGATCTTGTAGATGTTATAAATGGATCTACAAGTGCAAACGGTGTACTGATGGGAAGGTGCAAACCTTCAAGGCTCGACTTGTGACAAAGGGTTATACCCAGGTGGAGGGAGTCGACTATGAAGAGACTTTCTCACCTGTTTCCATGTTAAAGTCGATCAGCATCCTTCTGTCAATTGCTGCTTATTATAATTATGAGATCTGGCAAATGGACGTCAAGACGGCTTTTCTGAATGGTAATCTTGAGGAGACCATTTACATGGTACAACCCAAAGGATTCATTGCCCAAGGTCAAAAGCAAAAAGTTTGCAAACTGAATCGGTCCATTATGGGCTGAAGTAGGCATCTTGATCTTGGAATACTCGGTTTGATGTTGCGATCAAATCATATGGCTTTGACCAAAACATTGATGAACCTTGTGTTTACAAGAAGATAGTCAACAGTTTAGTAGCTTTCTTAGTGATGTATGTAGACGATATACTACTCATTGGGAATAATGTAGGTCTACTGACTGTAGTTAAGTACTAGCTAGCAACCCAATTCCAAATGAAATGTTTGGGAGAGGCTCAATTTGTTCTGGGTATACAGATCTTTCGAGATTGTAACAACAAAGTGTTAGCATTGTCTCAGGCATCGTATATTGAAAAATTCTTGCTCAAGTACTCAATGCAGAACTCCAAAAAAGCCCTACTACCGTTCAGGCATGGAGTCACTTTGTCTAAGGACATATGTCCTAAGACACCTCAAGAGATTGAAGAAATGAGATAGATCCCATATGCATCTGTCGTTGGCCGTTTACTGTATGCGATGATCTACATTAGGGCAGACATCTGCTATGCTGTGAAAGTAGTCAGGGTCACTGGACCGCAGTTAAAAATATCCTCAAGTATCTTCGGAGAACAAGGGACTACATGCTTGTGTATGAATCTAGGATTTGATCCTTACTGAATACATGGATTCTGACTTTCAAATTGATAAGAACTCTCGGAAGTCCACTTCAAGGTCAATATTTACTTTTAACAGGGGAGTTGCAGTGTGGCAGAGCACTAAGCAGGAGTGCATCACCGACTCCACGATGAAGGCTGAGTACGTAGCGACTTGTGAAGCTAAAGTCTCATGTCCTGTAGTTTGTAAACAACTTTGTAAGAACGCTTGTGATATATAATATATATGATATATACTTCACTTCTTGACTTTGCACATTTAGATGTTTTTTATTTTACCACAAACTAATACACTTAATATCCCTGGTTGTCTTTATGTAACTCAAGCATGAATGTAGTGACATACAAGTAAATCATGTCTTAAGTGACAACCAAAATGGTCTGTAGTATATGGATATAGAAGGGAAACCTTATCTTGGTAACACTACGGATGCGGCCCGCTTTGTGGAATTGTTACAAGTGTTGTGACTTCTTACAAATGGTCTGATCCTGATCATTCGTGTAGAGGACATGCAAGCAGAGGCGTCCTATACAAAGAGTTTGTATAAGACCAGACCTCGAAGTGTTACGTCTCATCATATAACTCCATTCATGACTGAGGTTTCACTTCACTAGGATAACCATAGGTAACATGACCTCAATCTTGAGTGAGTTGGGAACTCCTACCATTAAGGGTGGTCCTTTGATTTGCATGGGTGCGAGTAGCCAGAGCGCCGACTCAAACCTACCACTTTGGGGATTCATCTGATTTAGGAGTTGGGAACTCAGCTTCAAAAGATGGAGTTCACTTCTTCCTCGAAACAGGGGTAAGTAGATATATTGCCCTCTTAAGGGTTGATCCTAGGGCATGAACGATGTGGCGCCACATACCTTCTCATGACCCGAGAGGTGTTCACATATAGTAAGACTATGTTGAATTTTTCATTAGAGGGATCAGTGGTACTTAAGGAGTAAGATGTAATTCTAGGGGCAAAACGGTAAATTGGCCTACTGTAATTACGAGCATATGTGAAGGGTCATTATACTGATGATTGGTTATATCCAATGGACAAAGAAATATATCTATGATAAGAAGAGTTCAACTGTCGGTCTTTAGTGGAATGTCTGGCAGTTAACGGATAGTGGATATCGTGGCTAAAGAGTTTAGTCACTTATTCACGTACCGTTGGAGCTTTGAGGCATAGGTCCATAAAGTCCCCTTGGTAGCTTGGACACAAGTTGAGAGTCAGTTTTTGGGTCAATTTGAAATGTTCAAATTGACAAGAGGGAGTTCGATTATATATGATATAATTGAGCTAGTTAATTATATATGATATAATTAACTTTATGTATGAGATACATTAATTTGGAGGAAATTGGATATAAATATGATTTATATCTAGTGGAGGAAAAATACTATGATTAATATATGATATTAATTCGTAAGTTATGAATATGATGTGATGATATTCATTGTCTATTCATTGGACGGTTAAAGGGGTAATAAGACGACGTCTCTTCAGTTTTCATAATGGATGAGTAAGATGAAAAACCACTTTGAGATGCTTAAATAGCTCACGGTGTGTTAAGCATTGTATGCGCGGATATTGTGTTAAAGAGTTTCATCGCTTAGAAAAACCTGTGCCTATACAATAGTACTTGAACGATCGCTTAACGATTACACCCGCGCGCGCTATTTACTAAACAATCGTTTACCTTTTCCTAAGCGATCGTTTAACACCCGATATTTACTAAACGATCGTATTGACGATCGCTTAATTTTTCCTACACAATTGTATACTTCACTAAACGATCAAACATTTTGTCTATATGATAGATGAGCTTATCTCCCACTTACTTAATCGTTGTATACGATCTCCCTTCCTTCTTCCCTCTACTGAATCCAAACAAAGCCCACCCTTTGGATTCTCACTCCAAGAATACTGAGGGCTCTGAGTGGTGGTGTCATTCCTATTTTCTTCTGTTCGTGTGGATACTGTTCGAGGTAGATGATTGAGTTTTGCTGAGCAATAGCTTACCGTCTCAGCAAAAGCGAGATTTGCTGTGAAGAATAAGTCTTCAACTGATATGATCTCTCAATCTCTTATTTATTGTTCTTTTGAGCATGATTTAGCATTATGAATGCATATTAGTATGTTTGTATGTATATGTGGAATTCTGTCACAATGAATTAGAAAGATCCGCTTCCACTCGTAGGTACTCTTGGATAAGAGTTCCTTCAACTTTGTACATGCTTAATTTCTAAAGCTTTAATCATTTTGATCGTCTGGTTGAAGTTATCTCAGCTAAAACCATTCGAGAGAATAGGATAGCTAGAAACGCATTGAGTCAGAACGCACAGTAGCTTTAGAGATAAAAGTACTTGTGTTTCACTACTTTTTGTAACCAATGCATGTACCCTAGAAATAGGAACATGTGGCATTCACATTGAGAAATGTTGTATAATTAGATAAACAGAAACCTAACGCATCTACATACATTTGGATTGTAAACAAGCATCTTTCATCTTCATCTTTACCCACACTCTTACACGTGTTCATCTTACTTGGATCAACGCATACCTTTATCACTTATCCCATTATTTCATTAAACCCTGTATTTCACTTGAACTCTTGTGTCTTCTTGTATGCATGTAGTAAAATTAGTGTAGATAAAACTGCAACATTTATGTAGAACCCTTTTGCATCTGCTGCAACGCAAGGTCTGCGTTAGTCTAACTTAAATCCCTGTGTTCGATCCTAGACTTACCAAGAACCTGAATTAGATTTATACTTGGATCTGATTCAGAAAAATCTTGTACAATCAGAAATGTAACGCATCTCACAGACGCATCATCCAATCTTCTCACTTAGAGATGAAACTCACCATTCATCTTCATTCACATCAATCTTGTCTTCCATCTTCATTTATAATACACTCTTAACACACATCACGAATTAGGAACAAGTACATAGGCTCCATTTCATGGTCCATGTCTTTGACGCATTCGTCCTTGTCTACATCACTCATTACCTGTTTATAGAACAATGGATCCTCAACACCATTATCTGGTATGACAACTTTAGTTTCAGTTAAAACCAAGTAACGGTCATGTTGTATCACAACCCTCCCACTGCGTCAAGGCACTCTCATCGATTGAGAAGGACGAGACTGGCCTAAAGTGTTGGCTTCTTCATTAACTCTTGATGAAGAATTGGCTACATCAACAACCCTTGTTGATTCTTCAGTAGCTTCACTTAATACTATTTTGTTTCATGGTTTATGATCTCTCATGTGGTATTCCTCTAAAAATGTAGCATTTGTCAATACAAACACTTTATTTTCTTGAGATTCTTAGAACAGACCACCTTTCATTTCCTTAAAGTAACCAACAAATTGGCATAATCTTGAACGAGATTCCAACTTCTTAGGATTTGTACTAATACATGTGCAGGACAACTTCAGATTCTGAAGTAACGTAAGCTCAGTTTACGCCTCCTTCATAACTCAAAGGTCTGAATGTATGAGCTCTAACGGCTCTTTGGCTCTATAACATTTTCCACTAAAAGTTCTTTTAGTCATTTTACTTTCGAGACAGGATTCACATGGAGGTAATGAATCATCTTCTAACTTGCTTTGAAGTCCATTCTTTATTAATCTTCCGAATCTATTGGGATTTATGTGGCTTAATCTCAAATGCTAAAGATACATATCATTGTTACTTGGATAAATTATTCAACTTTTTATTTGAGTATTTGCAATTTTAAACATCTCATGATTTAAAAGTGCTTTTGATTCAATTGGTCTTAACATAAATAAGTTGTTTTCTAGTTTAGTTGAATAATTAGTCACACCATTTTTCATAATGAACGCTCAATTAAACAAGAAATAGAAACAAGGTTCCTCCTCATTCTGAGAGCAATGTATAGGTTTTCTACAAATAGGAATCTACTTCCAAAAAATAACTTAGCAACTCCCACTACACAAGCTGAAATGGCATCTTCCGTTCCAACCTTGAGTGTCATTTCACCCTCTTCAAGCTGCTGGAAGGAACTAACTCCCTTCCTTCACTTTCATCTTCTCAGCAAAGTACTTGGGGCAATTATGTTTCCAATGACCATCTGAAGGGATTGAATCCCGCAGCGGAAGCGTTTTGTGAACGCCTTGCATCCCACAATTCGATTTTTACATAAACAAATCCAGTATACTAAAACAAAATACAAACATGTAATATAGCTTAATTTAGAGAAAAATATTAGAACCATTCTTACCTTTGTAGATTCTCATGCTTCACGAACAATCCTCTTTAAGTTCCAACGAACGGCTCCTCCAACGATCTTGATCACGAACAATTTCTTGAACAATCTCGAATACTATCACAAGAGTAACCTCGTTACTCTCTAGGACTCTAATAAAGGGATAGGTGATATTCAACTATTGGGAGAGAAAAAAGAAAATGGTCTGGAGAATAGAGAGGATTCTCTTTGTGGCTTAGGGAAAATTTTGTACAATAACATTTGTTTGTTGTATATTGTCAGTGTGTGTCTCCCAAGGGGGCATAGGGAGATCTTTATATAGAGAAGGATCAAGCTTGTTTCCTAATTTTTTTCCCTGTTTCCCTTTTCCATAATTAATTTATTAATTAAGACTTATTTAATTAATTAGCACAATTAAATAACATTTATTTATTTATTTTGCACATTAATTAAATAATTATTTATACATTAAATCCAATATAATGTGTGTGTGTGTATATATATATATATATATATATATATTTATTTATTTAATTATCATAAACATCGTATGTATATGTGCAATACCTCTCTATGAAGTAATTTTTTATGAATCTAATTCTCTTGAGTTAATTAATTGAATCTTATTCAAATATTACCTTCCAATTTAATTTGAATTATAGATCATATCCATAATCAATTATATATTAATCAAATTAATAAATGGTTTCCTCAAATTAATTTGAACAATTCAAATCATCCTTTTAATTATCTTTTAGTGAGCTAACAAAGGTATCTCATAGACTGTAGTTCAGAAGCTCCAACGATATGAGATTAATTGGCTAAACTCATTAACCAAGTTAATCAATATTTGTTAACTTTGGGTACACTCTACTAAAAACCCACAATTGCATTCTTCTCACTACAGATATATTTATGTATGCACGAATATAGACCAATAACAACAAGTTAGTCCTTCATGAGTGTTTGTAACTCCAATTGGGTCAAACTACCATTTTAACCTTGAATTACCTCTGACTCCTTAAGTATCAGTGCTCCTTTAATAAATAACTTGTTTATAGTCCAACCAATAAACAGAAACCCACCTCGGGCTAATGAGAGGATGGGGCCCTTTGTTCAAGTCCCGAATGAAAGGATCGAATCCGTAGCAGAAGTGTTCTAACGTGAGATCGTCTTGCATCCCGTGATTCGATTTTAATTAAACAAAATCGTTGTACTAAATAGAATGAATAAACACGTAAGCTAGTTTTTTTTTTAGGGAAAGAGTTAGAATGGTTCTTATCTTTGTAGATTCCCCAAGTGCCACGAACAATCCTCTTTAAGGTTCCAACGTACGAATCTCCAAACAGTCTTGATCACGAATAACTCCTTGAGTGGTCTCGAACACTACTATAAGAGTTACCTTGTTATTCTCTGGTATTCCAGTATAGGGATAGGTGTTATCCAGCTATTGGGAGAGGGAGAGGAGAATAAAGTTTTGGAGAGTAGAGAGACTCAGAGAAAATTATGCACAGTAACACTAGGTGGTTGCGTATTGTCAGGGTTTCTCTGCAATGAGAATTGTGTATTCAGTACATTCCCAAAGGGTCATGGGGAGGTCTTTATATAGAGAAGCGTCAAGCATCTTTCCCAACATATTTTTCTTTTCTTTAATTAATTAAATAATATTTAATTAATTAATAAGCCTATTTAATTAAATAAGACTTATTCAATTAATTAACCCAATTAAATAACACTTATTTAATTTTGATTTTCACAATAATTAAATAACAACTTATACATTAAACTCAATTTAATGTATACATTTAATTATTATATACATCCTATGTATATGTGCAAAACCTTTCTATTAATTAATTCTTTTTTAATCTAATTCACTTGAATTAATTAATTTGAATCTTATTCAAATATTATTTCCAATTTCATTATAGATCATATCCATAATTAATTATATATTAATCACATTAATATATAGTTTCCTAAAATTAATTTGAACAATTCAAATTATCCCTCTTAAGTATACTCTAGTGAGCAAACAAGAGGACCTGGTAGACATGTAGATCAGAAGTTTCGACGATATGAGATTAAATGATTAAACTCATTAACCAAGTTAATCAATATTTGTTAACTGTGGATACATTCCACTAAAGACCTACAACTGCAGTATTCTCACTACAAATATATTTTTGTGTTCACGAATATAGACCAATACTAGCAAGTTAGTCCTTCACGAGTGTTCGCAACTTCAACTGGATCAAATTACCGTTTTACCCTTGGGTTACCTCTGACTCTTTAAGTACTAGTGCTCATCTAATGAACAACTTGTTTCTGGTCTAACCAATAAAAAAAACCCCTCTCAGGCCAATAAGAGGGTAGGACCATTCGTTCAAGTTCTAGAGACACTACTTAAGGGAACACTCATCTATTTACCCTCAAGGAGGGAATGAGTGAATTCCATCTTGTATTATTATGCTCCCAGTTCCCCACTCAGTTTTTTCCACAAAATGGTAGACATATTGGGTCGGCAATCTAACCATCCTCACCCATGCAAATCAAAGGACAATCCATTGTGAACAATAATTCATGATATACTCAGGATTGAGACTAAGCCTCCTAGGTCATCCTATTGAAATAGGAACCAAACTAGTCAACGGTGTTATATTTAGTGGTTACTATTTCATAGTCCAGTCTTATGCAAACTCATTGCATAGGATACCCCCACTTGCGTGTCACCTACATGAACATGTTATATAATTACATTTGTATCAAATATAAAGTGGGTCGTATCCATAATGTTACCAGGATAAGGTACCTAATCTTATCCCTATACTATAGACCCTTTAGGCTGTATCTTGAACATTGATCCATGTATGTCTTCACATACAGTTCAAGATTCATAAGGCAATCTTGGATGTTAATTTATTGGATTTAGAATTATTAAGGCAAATTAGACAATAATACAAGCAATGACATTTATTGGTTTAATATCTATGACTCTTTATTGATGATGGTCAATTAATAACATTTACTATCTATGAGTTTTAGGGCTTAAAACCCAACATCGTAGACTTAGGGGAACACTCATCTACTTACCCTTAAGGCGGGAATGAGTAAATTTCATCTTGTAGTTTTATGTTCTCAGCTCCCCACTTTGTTTTGTTCCTAAAATGGTAGGCATATTGGGTCGGCGAACTGGCCACCCTCACCCATACAAATCAAAAGACAATCCCTCATGAACAGTATTTTGTAAATTTTAGCTTTAAGGCTAAACAAATTGATTACAGTATTTGGTAAATAAATACATTGATGTGTTTTTAAATATAATAACTAAAAGAGTTCTACTATTAAAATTTGTATTCTAAAAGATCTAATTGACAGAAGGAAAATATATAGCACCATGAAGAAATGTGGGTGTGATGGAAAAATAATAATTATTAAAAAATTTAAAGACAGAAAAAAAAAAAATTAAAAATTCTCTTATCATAGCCTCTTTTGATATAGATTAGACATTTTTCTTATCTTTATAGGTCACCCTCGTCATTGGGCCAACCTGGCCAAGCCCGACCCTCTAAAACAAAGGCTTAAGCTCAACCCAGATTCAAACTCATGGGCATAATGCATTGATTGGGCTTGAATTGGACTGATTCAACCATCAATAACCAAGCCCATGGCCCGAACCTTGGGCTTGGTTCTTTGAATCAAAGTTTGGGTCAAAATTGGGTTGAGTTTGGGTCGGTCCTTGGATTAATCCAGTGAATATTAATTATATAATTATTTTAAAATATATAGTATTTTATATTTTTGAGGAAATTTTATTAAATTTTAAAGGATTTGTAGTTTATTTATTTTATTTATGTTTTTATTACTTTTATGGATAAAATTATTGATACTATAAGGTTTTATTTAGTGTTTAATTGTCTTAAAAAGTTTTATTAGTTTTTAACACTTAACAAAAATTTATGTTAACTAAAAATTAATGATATATCTAAATATAATTAAAAAAAATGAAAAAAAAATACTTTTTTAGTTTATAAAATATAATATATGAAGAACCACACAGATGAATATATATTTCAGTTGGTCTAATGATAACTCCATTGAACCAGCCCAACGAGTTGATCCAAAAATGGCCCAATGGGCCAACTCAATTATTAAAATGGTGATCCATATCTAATCCAATAAATAAATGGGTTGGACCGAGCTAAGTCAGACAAACGTTCAATCCAAATGAAAATCTTATGATGCATCGAAAAAAATAGATCAATCCAACTCAATCCTTGTGGTTTGGGCTAGGTTATCAAGTTGGGATGAGTTCAAATAAATAAAAATTTTATAGGTTGAGTTGATTCCTAAGTTCACCTAAAATATAACTCAAACCAACCCGAACTTATTATTAACTTTAAAATATATTTTTTACTAATAATATAATTAGATATACATATATTTATTTGAGTTTTATTTAATTTTATTAGTTTTTGAAAACTTATTCTCCAATAATTCCTAAAAATATATTTTTTTTAGCACTTTGAAAATAGATTTTACATTATATAATTGAAATTGAGCTATCAATATTAATTCAATATATAAAAATAATTAGATTAAATTTTTACGTATTAACATTATATTGCTTTTTAGAATGAAAATCTAAATAAATGATCCGAGAAACCTGAATCAACTCAACCCAAATGTTTCATAGTTGGATTGGGTTAAGTTCATTTTTTAATGAGAATTATTTGAGTTGAAGAAATTAATGCTCGAACAATTGGGGATGGTCTAAAAAGTTCTTCAGCCCAATCCAACTTAACCCATGAACGAACTCCCATAGCTAGAGCAGTTGATAGACAGATTTATAGGTGTTCATACATGTGAAGTTGAGAGATTCCAACTTTTGACTTCTTGATTGAGAATGCATATTTAACTAGTTGAATTAAGTAGTTGTACTTGGATTGCCAATGTATAAATGACTTTAAAGAACTCCGGTAAAGAGTTATTGATTATGGAGTTCTAATTCTTATATAATTTATATTTTAAAAACACCAAATATTTTTATATTGTATATTTTAAGTCAAAATAACTGTCTAAAAACAAGATATCTTGCCCAGTTCGTGATTTTGTTTAATACAAATTGATTCAACAAATGTATAGTTTTCATTCAATTGGGTGTTCGTAACTTCACATTATCTAAAAGTCAAAGGGTAAAAGAACAATTTTTTTTTACAAAAGGAGTCTTTTAAAAAAACATAAATATTTAAAGATAATCAGTTGTAATAATTTGTAGTTATTATAATAGGTAGAATTAGAATAGTATGTAAAGTTGGATAGTTTGTATTTTGGGTGGAAACTATTTTAGTATGAATTCATATAGTCTATGTTTCAGGTATTGACTATTTTAGTTTTGGTGTAAAAAATTTGTGTTTGCAAAACATATTATATTTCTTTAAATTTAAGAAGTCTGTGTTTAAGGTGTAAATTATCTTAATGTGAGTTTAGTGTGGCTGATTTGTTTAATATGGAGTTTTTAAGCATGGATTAAGGATTTATGTTTGTTTTCAACTTTGTTTATTGTATTATACAATTACTAGAACTTTAGATATCATATTTTGTAAATAGGAATAAAAATATTTGTTCTATTAATTTTTTTTTTATTGTGTGAGATTTGAAGTTATGTCATTATCCATCTATTTGGTCATTTTGGGAATGTACCAATATCGTTGAACATACACAAAATGCGTGAGACTAACTAAAAATTCATATCATTGATTAACCAAGGAAGCTTCATGGTTGGAGGTATATATACAAAAAAAAAAAAAAAACAATTTTCTAACTCCATAATCCTGCACAAAAATATATATTTAGGAGTGGTAGTTACCAAATAAAGGCCACTACCACAATGATATGCAAAAAATATTGTCAACTTAGATATATGATTAAAAAAAAAACAATGATGGTAGGTTATCATTCAAAAGCAGTTCAAGAAGAAGGGTTGATCAAACGTATTTTTCGAGAAGAAACTTGTAATACTAAAATAATTAAGTTATTATATTATCATATGAATGAAAAATCATATACAAAACAATCTAAAAAATATTTACACTTTATAGCAAAAAGTTCTAAAAAGTGTTTTATACTTTTAGAACTTTTTGCTATTTTTAAATATTTTTTTATATTTAAAAATGCCTCATGTTGGAATTGGATTATAAAATGTACAAATTGTTGTAAAAGATTCCTTAGGAGATTTCTTTTATTATTCTCTAGTTCATTTGATGAATGATTTTTTCTTCCATACATACACGGTTTTCTTGAATTTTGGTAAGACCCAACAAAAACAAATTATATATTAAACAAGTTTGGATTGACTAGGAAAAAATATTTTTTAAAATCTCATTTTCATTTAATCACTTTTTATAACAATTGTTTAAAACAAAAATACGCATTTGTTTGGTTACTTCTCTCAAAAGTTTTTCTATATACAAGTTTATTTTAGTATAATAACTAAGGAGATGGGAGATCGAACCTTTGAGATTTAGAGAAGGAAGTAGGCTAAATTACTATTGAACTAGGCTCACTTTAATTTTTTGTACACAAATTTGTTTGTTTTGCTATATACTCAAAATGTTTCTATCTATTATAAAAGAATACTATTAGAAACTATTAAAGTAAATTAGAGTTTATTCTTAAGTAGTATTTTTCCTTTCTTGGGTTTTTTTCCTTTGTTGGGACTATTGGTATCTATTTGTTCGCCTTAGTATTGTATTTTGTTTAAGCTAAATATTCAACATAATATACAAAATTAACATAGTATCATAACCATAAGTACTAGAGTTTATACTTTTTTAGCCACCGGTTCTATCCGATCTCTGTCTCCATCGATCTACCATTAACGGAGGCAGATCTAAATTTGATTCACCCGCTTAGTTGATTCTGTATTCTTGTTTTTCAGCTTCAATCTCCGTTATGTTTTATGATCTTTCAGGGTCTCTGTTGCGTTTCAAATCAGTAGTTCGTAGGTTCTATTTTGGATCTCTCTATGAGGATCTCTGTTTCCAATCTAGAAGTTCTTTGTGTGTTTAGTTCTTCGTCACTTATGTCTCCAGCCCATATGTTCTCTATATTTTAGTACTTCGTGGGTATTCTTTCCAGCCTAGAAGTTTTATATTTTTTTTAGTTCTTCGTGATATTCTCTCCAGCTCAGAAATTCTCTGTGTTTTAATTTTCCATGGGTTATATCTCTAACCCAAATCTGTCATGATTTGATTAAGGAGTTTTCTTCAATTTTCGTCATCAACTTCAATCAAAGTTTTCTTCAGTTTTCGTCATCAGCCTCAATCAGTCGCTTCACAAACCCAATTTTTTTTTTACTCTACCACCTTGAGTTTAAGGGAGGGTGTTAAAGTAATTAAGGCTTTGTTCCTAATTAGTATTTTTCTTTTATGTATTTTTCCTTTCTTGATTTCTTTCCTTTATTGTGACTATTGGTGTCTTTTTATTCGTCTTATTATTGTATTCTGATTAAGCTAATTATTCAACATAATATACAAAATTAATATAAACTATGAACTAGTCGCTAGAGCGATTACCAGAGTTGGTCGTCGAAGTGGTCTTTGTTGGAGTTGGCCGTCGGAGGTGGCCACCAACAGGTGGAATCATTGAAAAGATTGGAGGGAGGAAGAGATGGTTATTTTAATCATGAACTGTAAATCGTGTTACTTTAGCAAAATGGGAGATTAAAATAACATTTATTCATATTATCTTAAAACACGCCTCAAATATTGAATCCCTCGGGACGCCAGAGAGATAAGAAAAAAGTAATGATGATGATGACGATGATAGAAGTAACAAAAATTGGAAACACATAAATTTTACGCTCAAAGCTCTAAAATTTGTTTAAGACCGCACTCAATAGAAAGAAATCCACCTCGAAAAACTTTTATTACAACAAAATAAAATTCTTTCGTCGTTTCGAATTATAACAAAATCCACCTCGTGTATTAAAAAATTAGATGCAATCTAAATCATATAATTTTTTAAATAATTATATTATGATAAAATTATAACTCAAGTATCTTTTATGATAAATTCTAACTTAAATATCAGTATGAGTCTCTGACGATGATAAAAATACTAAGCATTCTTTGGTCATCTCTAAATTACACCAATTCAATACTAATTTAATTTTAATTAATTTATTTTAATTTAAAATTAAAATTTATTGATACTATTTTAATTTATTTCACATCTGATTTTTCACAAAAGTTTACAACAACTAACAATCTTTTTAAATACGACAAATGTTGTCAAACTAAGTTATAGATATTGGCTTTAGAGTGAAGAGAGTGAAAACTAACCATTAATCATTATATTCTCCACTGACCCAAAATACGCAAACAATATCTAAATGCTTCCTCCATTCATGAAAGCTTTGACAAACTATACCCTTCTCATGTTTTTTAGTCCAAATGATAATTGATTTCCATTTTGAATTTTTCCCCACCCCCACTTTGTCTTCTCACTATTTTATACCAAAATCAACCATAATTAAATATTAATTAATTGATCAATATCTTATAAATCTTTCGATTTTGAATATCACCATATTAATTAATGTAGCCAAAATGAAAATAGATCGACTGACATCAAGTATCTATCATAGCTTCGAAGTCAGGGATTCGATACTCCATCTTACATATATTATAAAAAAAAAAAGAATTAATTAATTAATACTAATAATTTTACACATATGAGTTGAGATGTCAAATATCAAAGTATTATAAAAGTTGAGAATGAAAATTTGGATTACAATATTGAGAGATGTCAAACTATTATAAATTTTTACAAGGTTGTATATAATTCCTTTGGTGAAAAGACAAAAGTTTAAGAAAACAAATGTATAATTGAGAGGAGAACAATTTTGTCCGTGTATTAATAATTTGACTTCCTTTCATGGTGATTCTTTGAACTAAAAAGATATGTTTCGAGATAGTATTCTCCCTCTCATTTGTAATGAGATTAGGGAATAGTTGGTTTGTAATGCTTGTTGTTTTGGTGTATAAAAAAAGTGCAATGATTTTCTTACACCATATGTTTGATCTCTCATCTTATAATCTTTATAAAAAATGTAATAATTGATCGTTAGTTTGATAGTACAAGTTAAAGTGTTGGGATGTGTTTGGATGTGAGACTTAAGCCCGAGAAAAGAAAAAGAATAAGAAAAGAACGTTCAATGCTAAGCCAAGCTTTGAGAAAAGTGTTTTTAAGTATTTAGAAAGTGATTAATCCAAACAAGCCCGTAACGTCACACAAAAAATTGGTATTGTGCTTTGCTTATTATTTGTTTTATTGTTTTTATGATCAAAACATTATCGATGGATATGTTTGAGTTGAATTTATATTTTCTTTTAATTTCTAAGTAACATATATTTGTTAAAGTTGAAGATGAAAGAAGTATTTTAGTTTTCTCATAAAGATGAACCAAATAAAAATAAAATATTTCTAATAGAATTACTCATCAATTTTAGATTTCACCCCAAACAAGATTCTATTTACAAATACATCTACATTACTAGTATTAGTAGTATCATGGGCAGAGTTAATAAATAGATTAATAGTTCAAGTTAATTAAAAATAATGTTTCTTTAAACTTTTGATAATGTTTTGAATGAAGCACTTCAATTATGTGTCGGATACATAGAACTCAATTTTTCGAAACTTCGTTTCTCTAACTTTTCCTTTTCACTTTTGTAAATTACATATCTACCATTTAAACACATCTCTTAGTCAAAGTAAACTTAGCTCAATGGTAATTGGCATAATTTTTCTCGCTAAAAGTCAATGGGGACAAAACATCTAAGTGAGCTTAACTCAAAGGTAATTAACATGACTTACCTCCCTAAAAGTTGAAAGTTCAATTCTCATCTCCACAATTGTTATACTATATTATATATATCACTCTACCAGAGTGTGTCATAATGTTTTTCATTTATTTTTTTTTTTAATGGTAAAGCACTATACAATGTTGCTGTCAAAGGATAGAGTATGTGATGTTGTGTTAGCCCTGACCACAAATTGAGATGGGAAAATGACTAAAGACTTGGTCAGTTTTTGGGCCCAAGGTTAGGCAGTTTTCAATGAAAATGACAGTGTAATGGATGCCACCACATCCCTTTGTTCCCATTCCATATGCTCTTGTAACCATCTCCCCAATGCCTCCTTCCTTTGATCTTTTGAACAAAAAGCCACCACCTTTTTTTCTCTCTACTTTTTCCCAACTCAAAATCCTTTTCAAATTGTGATTTCTCATTTTTGTGTATGGAATAAATCACCGTACGAGTTCGTCTTTTCAAGACTTTAAGTGTAAAGCTCACTTCTAACTCCCCTGCAAAATGGAATAGAATCATTATTAAATAACACCTGAACTTTTATTTATAGTTATCTGGTTTACATTTTTAAGTTCTTGCAGATCAGAATTTTGTTTTAAGTTGCAATGTACTGAAGATTAGGAAAGGAGGTTGAGATTGCTTATGACAGATAGAGGTCGAGTCTCGAACAGTTCTAACGTCATTGCCTTTGTTTATTAAACTCAAAGATCTACTTGCAACTCCTCCAAAACTACAACCAAAAGATCCAAAACCAAAAAGGTATTTTCCTTCTTGTGTTGATAACCAATTCCTACTTAGAAAGTGTATTGGAGAATGATGGATTCTCCAATCAAACTGGAATTTGTATTAAAACTCCAAATCACTCACTTGTTTGGTGTTACAATGCAATAACTTGGTTAACTCAGGCTTTCTACAAAAGGAAGATGGCAGATTGATTTCACAACTTACAGAAATTACAAAATCAAAAGCATAACCCATTAAAGCATGCTACTACTAATGATAATTCTCTCTTCTATTTCATCAACCTCATAATATAAGATGCCAAATTATAGAAGGTAACATTAACATTCAAATGTCTTCTCTCAAGCTTCAGCTTAAAAATTCTCTTCCTTCACTTAGACGAAGAGTTGAGCGCCATCTTCTGTGGCTTCGGGCAGCAGACTGTAATCAAACAAAACATCTTTGTTTTAATGAAATCAATGCATCAAATGAAGAAAAAGAAGAATATTAATTGTGTTTGAACTCACGACTCAAGGAGGGTAATTCAGAGCTCTTGAGCACACGCAGCCTCTTCACAGTCGAAACGAACATTCTGAAAGAAAAGGGAGAGAAAATTAGAAATACTCTACTGTTATCTCTGCTGAAATAAACATGTAACAAGTTTCCCAAATTTTTGCTTCATAATGTTTTTGTCTTAAACAATAATTCTAAAGCATGCTTCAATGGAATCCATGTTTGAGATATTATATATACAAAAGACCATGCCGGACATATGTCAGCTTTCATGGGAGCTGATGAGATATTAAAATGATGTGCAAGAACTATAACAAAACAAATGAAAAGAAAGCTTTCAAGATGTTGAAAGTAATAACTTAAGACCTCGTTTGATAACAATTTCCTTTTTATTTTCTGTTTATTTGTGTTTATTCTCTCACCATTTCTTTACTATAATTTTCATGTCCTATTAAATAAAGAGAGATGAAATATGCTTACTGCCAAGGGACATCGCCAACAAGAACTCTGTCTCCTTCATTATCCTCGTAAACAAGAGTATATTCCCCGCTTCCATCCAGCAAACCCGTGATCGGTTTCTCTTCTTCTTGCTTGTTCAAAACGCTACCAGCTGAGGAATCTCTTTGAGCTGTAGACAGGAACAAACAGGCAAATTTAGTCATCCTCATCAACAAGGAAAAACAAAAAGTCAAACATGTTTGAAAAGTCGAATATGGACTTCAATAACCATTATACTTCAACTAATTGTACATGAGAATCTCTGTATGGTTCTGGCTAAAGATAAACTAGAATTTCAAAAAGTTGTACACAAAGAAACTTTAAGAGTCTTCAATGTCGATTTGTTTGAAAGAGTTTAACAGTAATTGATGTTGAAAAGAAGCCCTTTTGTCTCAACAAATTAGGGAAACCAATTAGGGAATTTGAGTCACACATAAATAACACAAACACAATTGCTTAAACCAATTTGGAATTATATAAAAAAGTGGATGTAGTTGAAGAACTGTTGGTGTCCAAATATGGTTTTATTATCTTAGAACTAATATAAAGAAACATAACTGCTATGAAAAGAAGAATAACCTGCAAGTAAGCCTCTGAAGAGTTCATCAACAGCAGAGGAAAGTTTTTCATAGCTGTCATAAGCATTGAGATCTATTTTTCTACCAATGGGAACTCCATCCATATTGATCTTCACAAACAGACCCTTTCCGCCAACTTCAACCGCTTTTTCCCCAGGTGCCGGGAGTTTGCTTGGGGTTGCATCCGAGGACTCCGATGCAGGCTTCGAGAAACTGCTGCTTGCAAGATTTCTTCTCGACGAACGAATTGGTGGCCATCCCACAACTGGGGCAGGTGCAGTCCTAAGAATTTATTTCATAAAGATGAACAATTATTAGCATATTTCACTACCTAATTCTTTGTAAACAGAGAATTCAAAATAAAGTTGATATTGACAAAAATAAAAGGCACAGAAATGGCAAATATGGCGACAACAGAAAAAGAAGACATTAATAGAAAAACTCAACAAAGTTATAAGAAAGAAAACAACAACCACTGCTAATCGAAAGTAAAAGTTGCAAATAACTTCTGAAAATTGCTCCATTTTACAAAAAGACAAAGTACAATTAGGTGGGTCGTCTTGTTCATCAACATGTCCATTTTCACTTGGATCAAAATAAACCAGGAACTTTATCCTCAGAAGCCAATTTTATTCACTTAACTAAATTCAGAAATTGAAACAGAAGTTAGCTAAAAAAAATTGAACCCTGAGGGGAAGCTTTGGATAAGACTAATGCCAAAAAACAAACAGCCAAAGTAAAGATAAAATTTAGACCCGTTTTCAATTACAAAATAAAAAGAAAAGAAAAATGCAAGGAACAGGACCACAACAACACAAGCCTGTGATAAGACCTTTGTCCTTTTACACATGCTTCAAATTTCAAAAGCCATGAAAATAATACTAATATGTTAGCACTGTTCTACCAAAAGAAAGAGAAGGGCTACCTTTTCTGAGAACTATTACACACAGCTGTGTTAGCAGAGGAAGGAAATGATTTAGCTTCTGCATTTTGTAGATCTCCCATTTCAGTGCAAAAGGCTGAAAGTTTGGTGGGTTGAAGCTTTCCAAGGAAATTTGGGGACGGCGGCCATGGACTCTCAGAGGGAGAAAATTTTCGAGAAACGGGAAAATACCCAAAAGAGCGAACAGAGTCATCCCTTCCTTTGCCGGACCAGTCAGCTTCTCCGGGTAGACCAAGCCTCAGTTCAAGTTTCTTGTCGTCGGAGGTCTGGGTTTTTCCGGCGACATCTCCGGCAGCAAGCCATTGCCGGTCTTTGGGGATCAAATCCAGAAGCTGAGGGTAATCCTCATCTTTCTCAGAACACCCATTCATCTCCATTGAAAGATTTAGAGAAAACCCAGATGAGAAAAATGAAGAAAAATGAAGAAAAATGATTCGGTTACCTTCCTGAGTAAAATTTCTCGAGAAATTAGGCAAGAAAACTGTATTGGAGAAAGGAGAGAACAAATAAGTCAGCAAGAGACAAAGCCAGTAATATGAAAGAATCAAAAAACACAGAAGCCAAAATACCTTAAGAAACCTTGAGCAAGAGATCAAAAGAAACGCAACCCAAATCGCAAAGTTTTACAAAAATGATCAGAAGGGAAACAAACAAAAAGGGTTTGAAAAGCATAAACCACAGAGAAGAAGAGGGGGAAAGGAAGATATATAATGAGAAAGAAGGGAAAGGGGATAAATATAAAAAGGGAAAACAAGAAGAAGAGAGAATAAATGTTATAAGAAGAGATGGAATTGATGGGTTGAAGTTTTTTTTTTTTTTTTTTTTAGTGCAGAAAATGGTTAAAAGCTTAAAACTAAAAGAAGAAGGAGATAATGAGAAATTGAAAGAAGAGATTCTGTTTAGAGAGCAAAATAACCCAAAAGAAGGAAGAGTATTTAGAGCATTATTCACGCAACCAAAGAAGAGAAAGAAAAAAAAAAGAAAAAGGAAATGGTGGGTTAATCAGGTGAGGAAGCAAAGCGTGCTAAAAAGATACTCTGTATAAAAAGTTTCTACCTTTTTCTCTATCTGTGTGTGTCTGTGAAATGGCAGTGTAAGCAAGAACAGATTAGCCTAACTTGCACACCAACCCAAACATCCAACATGCCTGCATTTGTGGGGAAGAAACATTATTTTTCTTTTAACTCCTTAATTTATTATATTATTTTCTTTTAATTCTCTTTGACGTTCATTCTTCTTTAACATGTTTGAATATGGAAAATTAAACTACTATTTTTTTTTTTCAACTCTTATGGGGTTTGGCAATATTGTATTATGGAGGGTGAATATTAAATATCTAGGATTTAAATATAGCAGGTAAAATTTTGTTTGTAGGAATATAACTTGAGATTTAGTTTCATCATATTCAACGTTTTTAAAACAAGGTGGCAGGTAGATTAGCTCGTTCGACTGCAAGTGAGTCGAATTCTCATTTGTTGACGAGATAATTTTCCTATTTGATTGTGTTGTTTGGCTGATTTTTCTTTGAAGGCTTTGTAATTTCTGTTTGGTTGCATTTCTATTTAAAATATTTTTTTATAGAATAATTATTTCAAATAGTAAAACTGTTAAAAATATTTACAAGATATAACAAAATTTTAGAGCTATAAATGATAGACGTTGTTCTATCGGTATCTATCAATATCTCTGATAGACACTGATAGAACAACGTCTATCAGGGATAGTTCTAAAATTTTACTATATTTTGTAAATATTTTGATTTTTTTTTATATTTAAAAATAACTCTTTTTTATATGTAGAATAACTCATGTTGAAAGTTAAATATTTGTGTTTATTTTACAAATTTTGTATATAGAAATCAAAATTAAACCATTAAGCCTTGTTTGGTAATCATTTGACTTTTATTTTTAGTTTTTAAAAAGTAAGCCTATTTTTTTATAGTTTCTTCGGGTGGTTTGCATCTTTTTTAATTTAAGGAGTTAAGTTCTTATCCAACTCCAAAAATAAAAACGTATTTTTAAAAACTATATTTTTTGTTTTCAAATCTCTGCTGGATTTTTGAAGATATTGGTAAAAAAAAAATAGAGGATAAAGCAAGAAATTTAGAGATGAATGGGTATTTATAGGTTTAATTTTAAAAAATAAAAATAAAAACAAAAACCAAGGCCCATTTTGTTAACCATCTCGTTTTTGTTTTTAGTTATTAAAAATCAAGTTTATTTCCGCCCAATTCCTTACAATTATTTGCAGTACAATTGTTGAATTCTTAGTCAAATTTCAAAATCAAAATCAACTTTTTAAATTTTTTTTTTTTTTTTTTTTTTT
>NC_143478.1:90009010-90044010 GCF_027475165.1 Benincasa hispida | reverse complement strand
GAAGCGAAGCCGCGTCATTAGTTTGAAGATGAAATGAAGCCACGCCACGACTTTGAAGATGAAGTGAAGCCGCGTCATTAGTTTGGAGATGAAGCGAAGCTGCGTCAGGATTTTGTAGACCGAGTCATTGAAGATAAGGTCGAGCCATGCACACCGACCTTGAACTTGAAGATGGAAGTGGGGCCATGCATGCCAATCTTGAACTTAAAGATGGAGAGGTATCAACGAAGCATTTGAACTTAAAGATGGAGAAGCATCGATGAAGCCTTTGAACTTAAATATGGAGAAGCATTGACGAGCCCTTCGCACTTGATTTTGACAAAGCATCGAAAAATTCTTCGAATTTGAGTTTGATGAAGCATGAAGCTTTGGCAGTAGGCTTGACTTTGTGACTTTGAGCATGAAGATGAAGCATCGATGGAGCCTCTAAACTTGAAGATGGAAGAGCGAATAAGATTTCTTTTAAAGAGGAAGCGAAGCGCATTCCACGTGTGTGCCTTTTATTTACCGTGCTGGCTCCTTATGAGGGATGAATATCTTCAATCCATTGTGTTGCCCCCAATAGGGATGAACATCTTCAATCTAGAGTGTCATTCTTTAACGGGGATGATCAACATCTATCTTGTAGTGTCATACTTAGGTGGTTGTGGTACATTTTCTGATGGACTAAACTTAAATTTTTTTAAGTTTCCTTCGTGCCTTTAAAGAAAGGAATCAAATCATGACGTAGTTGAAGTTTTTTTTAACTGAACTGAACTTGAAGTTTCTTTCAAGCTGCCTATATACCTTTCTTAATGATAGGGATCAAGTCATAATGTAGTTCGAAGAGAATTTTTTTTCTTTTTATGCGTGACTAAACTTAAATTTCTTTAAGTTGCCTACATACCCTTTATAATGAAAGGGATCAAGTCGTAAAGTAAATCATACAATTTTTTTTTGGGCCGTTCACATTTTAAGCCCATGTGGGCTAGGAGCATCATGCAGTTTAGGCTCGTGCGATGAGGAGCTTCTTCATTTAAACTTCAAAAGCTCTTATTTCATCATGGTTTTGATTATCCTCTTCATTTGTAGGATTCGTCAATATGATGAGTTTTGGCTTCACTATCAAGGAACCTTATGTAGTTATGTCAACAAAAAAATTCCTCTTCATGCGTGAAGGGACACGACTGTGAATCTTTTCGTCGTTATTTCATGGAATGATGTTGGCTTCAAGATTTTCATCCTTCCTTTACGTTGATCGCTTGTTGTCTTGAGACGATCAAAAGCAGATGTTGGAGGTTGATCTTTCTTTGATGTGGATATACTTAGCCTTTTGAAGGCTGAAGTTCGAGCAGAGGTAGTCGTTGGACATTGGTCTTCTTCTCCTACCGTGGCCATACTCAATCTTTGAAAGACTGAAGATCAAGCACTTGAAGGCTTAATACGATCAAAGACAGAAGTTCTTTGCTTCATTTCTTCTGAGTCTTTGACTTCTTCAGCAGTCACATGATTGTTGTCGACTTCCACTATGCCGACAGTGTGACATGCAATAACTTCTGATACTTTCTCTAGATGATTATTGAGAAAGCTTCTTGGGAGAAATTCTGCTGAAGTTGCCGACCATCGGAATTGAGAGAAGTCTTTGTCTTCTTTCTTAGCGGGCTTAGGCTTCCGTGTCATCTTTTTGCCTTTCTTTTTATGAGTCTTGTTTCTTCTTCTATATCTTCTATAGGAACGCGACTCTTTTTGGGTGGAGTTTGGTTGTCTTCTCTTTCGATGAGTCACTACTATCCACCCTTAGTTGTCATCTTCAAAAAGCTCATCTTTCTTTTTGGAATTTGTTGTTTGAATCTCTTGTTGGAACCCAACAACTATAGGCTCGAATTCTCCAAACTGTATCGGACTTTGTCTTTGAGCATGGAACACAGACAGTATTGGAACATTCGAAGTCACTGCTACTGTAGCGTGATTTGTCTGAGCTACTTCATCCAAATCTAGCTCAATCTTCTTTTCACGAGCCAACTTCATAATTTGTTCCTTCAGCACGAAACACCTTTCAACTGGGTGACTAATAACCTGACGATACTTGCAGTAGTTAGGATCATCTATTTTTCCTTCTTGTTCCGGCCGCTTGCATTCCAGTAGCTGAATAAGTTCCTTCTTTAGTAGTTGCTCCAACATATCTACCACATCAGAGTCAGGGAATGGATAAACCTTCTCTTGTCGTTCTTTAAGAGTTGGACGATGCTTCTCGCCCTTATTGTGCCTTCTTTCAAATTTTGTTTGTTTTCCTTTGGAGGAAAATTTCAGCGGGGTCACATGAACAACCATAGATTCTTTTGTGGCACTATCCACGATCTTTTCAGTGCCCTTGGCATCATTTTTGTATTTTTTTTCCCTTCAGAGACTAGGAAATCTTTAATTCCCCTATTGACAATGCTCAGCTCCACATCATGAGTGCGTGTTGCCAGCTCCTCAAACGTACGAGGTTTTATCCCTTGTAGGATGTAGAGAAGCTCCCAGTGCATGCCTTAAGTGTACATCTCCACTGCAGATAATTCAGTAAGTCTATCTTTGCAATCCAGACTTAAAGCTCTCCACCGATTGATGTAATAGATGACTGTCTCTCCCTTCCACTGTTTGGTATTTTTCAGCTCCATCATGCTAACAATACGCCTTGTACTGTAGAAGTGGTTCAGGAACTCCCTTTCTAGTTGTTCCCAACTGTCAATCACTTCTGGCTCCAAATCAGTATACCAATCGAAAGCATTTCCTTTTAAGGTACGAACGAACTGCTTGACTAGCTGGTCTCCTCTGGTTCCTGCATTTTCATAGGTTTTAATGAAGTGTGTAACATGTTATTTTGGATTGCTCTTTCCATCGAACTGTTGGAACTTTGGAGGTTGATACCCAGCTGGCATTCTCAGGTTGTCAATTCTCTTGGTGTATGGCTTGGAGTACATAAAGGAGGTTTGCAACGGTCCTTCCTACTGAGCTCTTATGGAGTTTGTGATCATATCCTGGAGTGGTTGAATTGACAGGGAGGCAACAGAGGTGGATTGTGATGGCTGACTTTCCTGCAAGACAGTCTTTCCTTTGTCATTGGCTTTTGTAGCTGGGGATTGACTTGATTCAACAGTATCTCGAGCCTGTATCTGATCTCTTAAAGCAGCAATTTCATGATCTCGCTCCTTTACAGCCTTCATTGGGAGGTTTATCTTTACCTCCATCTCTGCCATGGTCGACTCAGTTGTTACGTCAGTCATCATGACAGACACTACATCAAAATGTGATTTTTTCTCTAATAGATCAGTAATAGAAGCATAGTTTTCAAATAAGGGATTTTCTCTGATGACGATCCCGCCTTTAGGAAATTCCATCAGCTGGCCCCAAATTTCCTCCGTGATGACAGAGCTTAAGTGTTTCTTGCGACGGTAGCTTTGGATGTAACTTTCTTTGGTGCCATTTGTAGATTTGTTTGAATGCTGAGAAAGAGATAAGAGGTAGAGAGGCCCCACTGGGTGTGCCAATTTGTTCGCACGAGGTTTCCGGAGAAACGTGTTTTGTGGAGTTGAACTTGAGTTGGTGTTGATGTTGGAGTTGATTTGCTGCGATGTAGTTCGATCTCTAATAGTTGATCCTCTGATTCTCTCTCAGTCAGGTGAATATGCTTGACTTGGAGAAAGAAAGCACCGAACGTTCTTGAAGTAGAAGTCTTGGAAGCTTGGAGTAGAAGTCTTGGAAGAGTATTTATGTCTTCAAAGGTCTTCTGCCTTATAGGAGTGCAGCTTCAGGAGTATTGGAAGCTTGAAGTAGAAGTCTTGGTAGAGTATTTGTGTCTTCAAAGGTCTTCTGCCTTATAGGAGTGCAGCTTCAGGAGTCTTGAAAGCTTGAAGTAGAAGTCTTGTAAGAGTATTTGTGTCTTCAAAGGTCTTCTGCCTTATAGGAGTGCAGCTTCAGGAATCTTGGAAGCTTGAAGTAGAAGACTTGGAAGAGTATTTGTGTCTTCAAAGGCCTTCTGCCTTATAGGAGTGCAGCTTCAGGAGTCTTGGAAGCTTAAAATAGAAGTTTTGGAAGAGTATTTGTGTCTTCAAAGGTCTTCTACCTTATAGAAGTGTAGCTTCAGGAGTCTTGGGAGTCCTCTACTTGTTAGTGAATTCCCTCTGGGTCTTCTGAGTGTAGAAAATGTTGCCTTTAAAATGAAGAGAACGTCTTTATTTATAGAGTTCTCAGGTAGGCTTCGTGGGCTTGGTTGGTCTGGGACTAACCCTTAGGCCTAATTAGTTGGTTTTAAGTCTGATTTGGAATTTGGGTCCAATTCAACTTTTTTTGTAGTTTGGACTTTAAGCCCAAATAGTAATATCAAATTGGACCAATTTAATCTCATCTGATTCATCTGCATGACGTCATCGAAATTTGTCTTCAATTCAATTCGGGACATGTGTCAACTTCTAATTGGACCCAAAGTCAATGATTTAGAAATTCGTCGTTAATTTAGCAAAAGACGTGGTGACTTGTGATTGGTCTAAAATTTCTCATTCAAAGTCATTTTTTATTTTCAAATATCTTATTTCCAGACTTATTCTCAGACATCTTTTATTTTCAGACATCTAAAAAACCTTAATCTAAATGGCTCCTTATAGGAGACCCAAATAAAATTGCTAATTTCTTTATTATTTAAATTTGTTAATTTGTTTACTAATAAAGGGAAATATGGTATAATTACGCAACCCAACTCATAATAAATTATATAAATTTAATTTAGAAAGATGTGAAGAGACATTTACATTAAAATACAATATTATTTAAATAATTTTTTAAACCTGTATATATTAATAATAAGTTTTAGGTTAAAATATTACTTTGATCTATATACTTTTGGATTTAGTTATTTTGGTCCTTTGGAGCTATTTTGATGTATTTATAGATGTAATTGACCTAGAAACCCTTTCCTTACAGTTTCCAAGTTGTTTTAGGTTTCTCTTTTAACTTATTGAGCTTGGGCTTACAATGGGCATGCCATGTTTGGCATTTTGCTAGAGTCAATTTCAGCCAATGTTGAGGCCAAATACCTCACTTTAGCTATATTTTATGCTTACAATGGTTACTTGGATTGGGGATGCCTGGTGAGGCTCGGACTTGGCCAAGGCCCAAGTTAGTCTCTTCTCCTAGGCTCATGCTGTCTTTTCGACTTTATTACTCATGTTCTAGCTAAATGTTGTTTGTGTTATTTAATATAAAATCACCCGTAACATATGTAATAACTTAACTCCATTTTAATTTATTTCTCACATAGGTACTTATAGACATATACAAATATTTTTTTAATCATTATAAAATCATTTTACAAAAATTGATTGAATGAATTTTAACTTATGTATTTAGGTGAATTTTATAAATGTTTGTAGATTGTCCTATTTTTACAAATATTTTGAAAATCTGTCTTAAAATGGCACTTAATCTAGATATAAAACACCATGAAAAAAATACATTATCGTCAAAACAAACTAGCATGTAGATGTACATATATATCATCATCAAAACAAACATCTTTAAAAAACGTGAATTATATACAAAATGCCCCAAAATTTTGGAATATATTTGAACCCTTTCATTTTTATTTTGAATTTTGAATTTTATTTCAAAAAAAATATTTTCACTAAAATAAATTACAAAATTGATGTGGTAAAAGACATATTTATTATTATTTACACCAATATAAAACATTAAGATTGTTGTTATGATTTGTTTCTTCAGAAAGAAATATTGTTGAGGTCATTTACATAATTTTACACATGAAATCTATAATAATTTATATGAATGATATTATAAATGATGTCCTATATTCTAATTTTCATACATTTTTCAGCAGAGGCTCTAGTAGAATAATAGAATAATAGTAATACTCTACTTGCCTAATGAAGGCCCAATGTATTTTCAATTATAGTCCAAGGTCTCTTTACTTGCCTAACTATCTTTCCTTCTTTATTTCACCTCCACTTCACGGAAAGTCATTTTACTAATACAAAGAAGTCCTCTCACGACTATTCTGTAAGTCGTGCCCTTTGGTTGGTACAAAACATGTTCAAAGGTGAATTGGACAAAATGTCCATTAAATATCACAAAAAAAAAGAAAAAAAAAAAAAAAAAAAAAAACTTATAACTTATACTTTTTTTACCCTTTATAGAACTTAGACCTTTTTTACCCTTTTTTCAAGAAAAAAATGTACCATTTTTTACTCTAAACTCAATCTTCAAATTAAACCCTAACTTTAAATAACAGTGGCAAATTTTATTCAATTTCCACTACACCAAGTAATGATTTTTTTTGTACGAATGACCTTCTCCCACGTATTTTTATGTTTTATGACTCGTCCCCCACTATCTTATGAATTATAACTTTTTGCTTACGTCAGAGGGTACTTTCAGTCTTTCTAATAAACTCACACTCGGGATGAGATCTCCAACCCGATGTCTTTTTCAAGGTCCGAACCCAATGCTATCATAATAATATGACAAAGAAATTTTAGGGGAGTTTGACGGCCTAATGATATCTGGTTGAGGATGAACTCGCCAACCCGATTGCTTTTTCGAAACCCTAATCCAATTTCAAATATGCAGCTCGATTGAATAAAATCCAAAACTTGGATAACATTACCTATGATATCGCGACAGTGGTGAACGTCTCAGTCCGACAGTGACTTTTTCGTTCACCAATATCGCAATTTCACGAGTAATGTCATCCAAGTTTTGGATTTTATTCAATCGAATTGGGTTTGGACAGGAGATCTCATCCAGAGCACGAGTTCATTGGAAAGGCTGAAAGTACCATCTGACATAAGCAAAAGGTTATAAGTCATAAGATGGTGGGAGGCAAGTCATAAAGCATAAAGCAAGGTCATTCATACCCCAAAAAAAAAAAAAAATAAATAAAAAATAAATAAATAAAACTCCTAAGCAATTATTATTATTAGGAGTGTACATGGGTTGGGTTGGGTTGAGGGTGTTTTTTGGACCAACCAGAAAATTTGGGTTTGTTAGATTGGCAACCCAAAGAATCCAAATAAAGTCTCTAACCCAACCCAACCCAACCCTTAAAATTCAGGTTGGGTTGGGTTGGGTTGTCGGGTTATAATTTGTTTTTTTTCTTTTTAATTAAAAATATGTAAATTTATATACAACACATGAGTAATAATTAAAATCTCATAAAATTCAAATGCTAAATACCAATTATATCTAAGATATTTATTGCAAACTTTAAATAAAGACAAATATCATAACAATTTTAAATAAAAATATTTAAAATTCACAAATTAATCAATACAAAGTAATCAAATTTTAAATAAAGATAAATATATATAGTATATTTTATTTATATATATAAAATTCGGGTTGGGTTGGGTCAACCTAAATTTTTTTTAGCCAACCCAACCCAACAAAAATAGAAAAAGTTTAACCCATGTTGGAGGAAAATTAGGGATGGGGTTACGCACGCAATCATGCGTTAGACATGGCTTAAGCTATGCATTTACGCCCATGCGTCAGAGGTCATGCGTTGGAATGAAAATGCGTTAATCTAGTATGCAATGACCATGCGTTCCTATCACAAGTTTTCTTATGCTCGCACCAAGTATAACGCAAACGCAAGTTTCTCGGGTAATCCGAGGTCGAACACAGGGACTTGTCACTCAATAATGCTTGTGAAGCAATGCATTTGAGGTGATGAATAAAAATAAAAAGAAAAAGTTTAATAGATTTACACACTACTCCTACTCCTATCTAAATAGATTGAGCAATAGAAGACTTGCGATGAGAATAGGTAGATACACAATAACCATTAACACATAGTAATGTTTATTATCTTAAATCGCTCGAGTAATCCCAACTCGTCACACTAACGCATCGCACACCTCTCAATGATCAGCCGCATGACTATATCTCTATAGTGCATGGTTGCGTCGAACATAAGATTGTGCCTATCTCTAGGAACAATGCATACTTTGCTTTAGCGTGTTCCATCTCTTACCTTCTCAGGCAGTTAGACGCGATTATTTAACTTATAGACAAGAAATGCAACAACCCATAAACAAGCATTGCTACAGCCTTTCACCAAGCAAAGGGGATTAACTCACTATACTCGCACAATGCACACCTCTCGGTGGGTTGCTACATGCGTCCTATCTCTAGCTACACGATTAAGTATGCGATCGCCTTTGATAAATAAACGATGAAGGTAAATGATCATAAAGATAAAGATGATGAAGAAGATGGCATTGAAGGAATCCAGAGATACATTGATTACAAAATGTCTTAATATCTTAAGCTAAAATGTAATACAATACAGAGGTTAGAAGAGAAATGAAGGACTCTGCGTCAAGGCTGTCGGTGGTGCCATGGATGAATGGTGGAGATGTCTCTCTCGAGCTCTATCTCCAGTGAAAGCTTCGGTCGTCACTCGGTTTGGTTTGTGAAGGTGAAGAATTCTCACTGAAAATCTTGCTCAAGCTCTCATCTGTGATCGCAAACCTCTGCCTTGAGGCAGAAGTTCGGATGCTTTGAAATGAAGGTCGAAGGGGCTATTTATAAGGTTTAAACGCCGACAGTTATCATGATTGCGTTATGTCTCACTACTGCCTTTGTCATGGTATGGGCAATGTCACATCATCTTATCTTGTTGATACTCCCAAGGTATGCGTCCAAGCTTGATTCAGCTGAAGTATCAACGTGTTCTACCCATCTTGCGATCTCCTTCTATTATGGTTGTCACTCCGTGGCCGCAATTTTCAATTGATCACCGCATTCGCTTGATCACCGCAACTTCCATGCAATGGGCACATGCGATCACCGCATGCATTCGTCTATGCGCTAGCTCAGTTTTCAGTGTATGCGTTTGTCTTTGCGGTCGCCTGGCTTCAGCGCATGTGTTTGTCTATGATTGCTTATTTCCAACGCATGTGTTTGATTCCTGCGATAGCTACAAAAATAGACACTTTGGCACGGAGTAATGCATAATATTGGGGTCAGTGATTAGGTGTCAATCGACGCAAAACTCAATTTTTCGCAAATTCTAAGTGTTATCACCGCATTTTCTACTTATTAGCCCTCATAATTCTAAATAAAAGGCTTATAATAACTGGCATTTCTACAGTTATCACCAACCCAACCCAAAAACAAAACAAACCCAACTCAATCCTTATATTTTGGGTTGGGTAGTCCGAGTTGTTCGAATTGTCGGGTTATTTGAACACCCCTAATTATTATTATTATTAGGAAATTTGTGAAAAATAGTATGTTTAGGTTCTCACCTTATAAAACTAGCATGTTTTTTGAAAACTCGTAAAAATAGTTTTTCTCGGTCCATCTCGAGTGAGATCGACGGTCGAGATTTTAGTTAAAAAATCAACTTTTCCAACTTATTGATCGTTTTGGCATTCTCGGTACATTTCCCCCGATTAACCAAGATTTGCTATATATATATATATATATATATATATTCGTAATCTTCCCAAATCTTATACTATTTTCAAATTTTCTTCAAAATCGGTTATGTTTACTAAATAATATATCAAATAATTACGTAATTTTTCAAATATTTAGCATAATTTATGTTTTCACAATTTTATGAATTTCCAAAATTTCAAATGCCTTTTCCAATTATCAAATTAGATTTTTAAAATTGATTCAACATTTTTAAATTTTGAAAAAGATCAAATTTTTCGAAAATTTTGGTAAGATTTGGGATATATATAGAATCTCGGTGTTAATTATGTCCAAGATTCTACCGAGAAAGCTCAAATATATGAGTTTTGGTGTTAATTATGTCCGAGATTTCATCGAGAAAGCTCAAATATATATAATCTCGGTGTTATTTTGTCCTAGATTAGCACCAAAATGCACATAATCTCGATATATAATCTAGCGAGATGTACCAAGAAAGCTTCAAACAATTGATAAGTTGAAAAAAAAATTATTTATTAACTAAAATCTCGTGGTCGAAATTATTTTTACGAGTTTTAAAAAAAGATGCTAATTTTATAAGATAAAAACTTAAACGTGTTATTTCTAACAGTTTGCCAAATTATTATTATTGTTGTTGTTGTTACTAGTTAAAAAAGGAAAAAATTGATAATAGCTTAAGATTTTATTTTATGTTTCCCTCGGGATGTATATGGGTTGGGTTGGGTTGGGTTGGGTTGAGTGTACGTTTAGGACCAACCTGAAAATTTGGTTTGGTTGGGTTAGCAACTCAAATAAAGTCTCCAACCCAACCCATTCTTTAAAAATCGGGTTGGGTTGGGTTGTCGGGTTATAATTTTTTTCTTTTTAATTAAAAATATGTAAATTTATATACACCACATGACTAATAACTACATTCTCGTAAAATTGAAATACTAAATACCAAATATCTATGATATTTATAACAAACTTTAAACAAATACAAATATCATAATAATTTTTAAAGTAGTTAACAAATTAATCAATATAAGATAATCAAACTTCAAAATATATATATATATTTCGAGTTGGGTTGGATCAATCCAATTTTTAGCCAAAATACGATCCAACCTAATCTAAGAATAAAACTAACCTAATCTCACCCTTAAAATGAATGAAATTGTTACTAAATACATAAGCACTTTTTTGATGCTTGATTAACCAGGAACGACCTAATTAAATTCGCCTTCTACTCCGTTGATTCTCTGCTTTGTCGGAACTTTCAAGAATCTCCCTCGAAACCCATTGACGTAAACTTTTCTTCTTCTTTATCACAATTCATTTGAAATTCAACGACATTCAACATTTACGTTATCTATTTTCCTCTCTGAATGTAAACTTGGCTCGATGCATTTATATTCCGAGAATAAACTTTGAATTATTTCTGATGGGGTTCTTAATTTGAATCGAGTGGCGATTGCTGTTTATGATATTTGAATTCTGGAATTAATGTATCGACTAATTTGTCTTGCCGTCTTGTAATTTTCGCTATGCTAAATTTAATTAGACGTTAACCTAATAATTTGTTGTTTTGCCCTGCATTCTCGTTGGACTGGATGTAGTCTTATAATTGTTGATGTATGTGTGTGTTCATAACTTGATACAGTGATTAACCAGGTTTTTATGATGTTGAATTTGGCCAAATTGATTGTTTATCCTTTGTATTGTTAGTTTAGATGCAATTGAATTATATTCTGTATGCTGCATTTGGATTTTGATCTCTTAGGGACACACTTTTGTAACGAACTGCAAAATCTTTCTTGCTTCTCATCCTTGGTTGTTTTTTAAGTTCTAGATGTTCTGATTTTTTGTTCCTTCACTTTCTTTTGTCAGCTTTTGGATTTTGTGTTCATTTGACAACGATATTTTTCTTCCACCAGTGTTGATGGAGAAAAGATTTGTTCATAAACAAACAAAAACCGCAGATGATATGGATGCTGAGCAAACCAAACTCGATGGTTTGACCTCATTGTCACAAGTGCATTCTTCAAGAAGGAAGAGAAAGAGAAACGACATTGAAACTATTGATGGGATTAGAAAGATGCAGAGTAAGGGTGTGAAAACAGTTGAGAAAGAGGTTGAGTTGGTTGATGAAATCTCGGGGTTGCCTGAATCTGTGATTCATCATATATTGTCATTCTTGCGTAGTGCAAAAGAGGCTGCTCGAACCAGTATCCTGTCGAAGAAGTGGAGAGATGCATGGAAGTCCTTTTCTGTACTAACATTTGATGAACGCTTCTTTCTCAAGACAGAAGTCGATCTTAGTAGAGATAATCGAAGGCAGACGTTTATTGACTCCATTGATAACTCCTTGCGAAGTCACCTTGCACAGAACTTGGGCATTTGCAAGCTAGTGTTACGTATAACCCCAAAGCTTGTACCGTATCTGAAACAGTGGGTTGAAATGGCAGGGGCAAATGGCTTAGGTGAGCTTGATATCCATGTTGAGATCACACATCAACGTTACAAAGTGCCACCATTTATGCATTCTATCAAGACTCTAACTGGATTGAGATTGCACGGTCTTAACTGGTCGAGTTTTGAGGCTTCAGAGTTCAAGAATTTGCAAAAGCTGTATCTCCGAAGGCTACAAGTAGATCAGCAGATAATCCAGCAATTGGTTTCTACCAGTCCTTTACTCATGGACTTGAGAATTATAGAATGTCTAGGATTAAAAAACTTGGAGATTTCGGGTTTTCAAAAGCTTGAAAGGGTTGACTTGTACCAATGCCATGGTCTGAAAACGATCGAGTTCCAAGTTACTAGTCTGAAAACATTTTGGTATTGTACAAAGAAATATTCATGGTGTAAACTTAACTTAGAGTCCTGTACATCCTTGAAGAGGTTGGCAATAGAGGACCCATCTATGACAGATACTTTCTTTAATAAGCTACTAGTCAGCTTTCCAATCCTCGAGAAATTGGATCTCAGCAGATGCAACAAGTTCAAGATTATTGAAATATCAAATGCCAAGCTTCGGAGTCTAGGCTTGAGAAGTTGCAAGAGACTGAAAGCTGTGGATATTGATACTCTAACTCCTTGTTCGTTAGACTATACAGGCCACCATATGGTTTATGTGCTCGGGCGGTTGCATCTAAACAAAGCAAAGTTTTCTTTGGTTTCAAAAAAGGAAGACGGTGAATATAATTTTCCAATTCGAAATATTGGCATCCAGTCTTTTCTTCGATGTCATTGTAATGGTTTTAAAATTATCGTCTGGTTTTGCAAGGTAACAATGGCCTCCTCCTGTTTTTGCATACTTGTTCCTGCTACAACAACAATCTTAACGCATCACTTGTTCTCTTTCTTGCATATGATTGTGAATCAAGACTGTTATAATTTACGATGGGAGCAAAGAAATCTTCCTTCCTCCTTCCCCCAATCTCAAACTTGATGTTATCAAGCCATCTACAGACGTCAAAGATTTATTAGACGATTTGTTGACAAAAGGTCACCCGGAGAGGATTATGGTCGTGCCATCTCCCAGCAGCGAAGTGTTGAAGGTAAATCTAAATCTTTAATTCACATTAGCCAAGCACACTTTTGAGTCAGTTCTGTATTAAACATTGACAAGCTATTAATGATATGTAGGTGTTGCACAGAATAGAAAGAGAAGCGGACCCGAGTTGCTGCAGCTACATTAATTCAAACAGAAAATGCTGGCGCCATTTCTTGGAGGATGCCAAGATTATGAACAATGCAGGAGTAGAAGATATATCAGGTTGGTTCAATTTTCTAGACCAAGTAACTATTATGAATCTACGTTGGGAGCCTCCTATGCATTTTGGTAAAGTATCTCACCATAAGAAAGACAGTGATCAAGGGCTATGAAGAAATATTTGAGTTTCTTCATAAATAATATCTAGCTGCATTTTTGTGGTTGAAGTTTTGGGATTTCTAGTTCTGATACTTTATATATTTTATTTTTTTTCATATGAGGAATGAAGGAATGTTGTGAGCTGTATCCCTTTTTATCCTAAAGAATGTAATGCTTTTAGTATTTTTAGTATTAGAGTAATGATAGCAGGCTTGCTTTTGAATTTTCATAGTGTCAATTAGTAGTTTAATTTGATATTTTATTCTGATTAACGTGATAAATTACTAATTTATTTTAGAGTTATATACTTATATTTGCTTAGTTATTTTATTTTGGGTAATTGCAATTTTAATAAAAAAAAAATAAATTGAAAAATCGGCATGTATCCCTAAGTTTTACTTTTTTGCAAATATGGCAAATGACTTCCGCGTGACAATCTGATTTCTATGTGATTGTTATGTGATTGTCATATCTGCAATTACAAAAAAGTTGAAGTCACAATTTTGGTTTTTTTGTCATACAATGTAATTTTTCAAATGATCTAGTATTGGTCTCTTTCTATGTATTATGCATTGTGTTTGGGGGGTTTAAATTTATTTTCCTTTGTATAATATAAAATTACTATGAAAAGGAAAATTCCATTCAATTTAGATAACTAGCATAACATCAACATGCTTTGGTATATTGCCGTTGTATTAGGGCTGAAACTTTAAAAATCGAGAGTTAAAAGGAAGAACAAATTGGTTCACTTTTTGGCGATGAAAGATTTGAAAGTATTTTAAAAGGTGAATATCTAAATTTTAATAGATAGATGTTGAAAGATTACTAAGATCACGTTTGGTAACTATTTCGTTTTTTTTTTTTAATTTTTGAAAATTAAATCTATTTGCTCTCAGATAATTTGCATCTTTATTAAATAAAATAATTGAATTTTTAGTTAATTTTTTTTTTTAAAAAAAAAAGTTTTTAAAAATTATTTTAAGGTTTAATTTTTAAAAACTAAAAATTATAGGGTCACAAAATGGGATCTATATTTATTTATTTTATTAAAAAAAATATACGTATTTTGGTCCTTGTGCATAGTATTAAATTTTCGTCAATGTCGATATTTTACGCTTACATAGGTTCGATTATCAACATGAGAGGGGAATAATGTTTTTATTACATCGTAGAAAAATCCACAAAACATAAAAAGTAAATAACAAAAGTAAACAACAAAATGTCACTAATGTAAATATAATATAAATATCAGACATGTTAATTTATTTAAAAATCATAAAATGTTTATTTACTAATTCAAATTTATTTTTTTAAATTTTTTTCTAGAGTTTCCATCGACATTAACATTTCCTTACAATTAAGACCTTGATACTTTTGTCAACATCGACATTTTAAACTTTCAAAATTGTGCATTTTTAGTTTAGTTTTGAATTTAATTTCAATTTAGTCCTAGATTTCAAAATGTTACCATTTTACCCTTGAGATTTGAGTTTTGTTTCAAATTGCTTACTAGGTTTTAAGATTTACACTTTTAACCTCTATTTTTCACTAAATCTCTTTTTCATGTTTAATGTTGGTGTCTACTAATTAATTTAAAATAATTATAATAATTATAATTAATGAAATATCACTGCTGAAATTAAATTTAAAATTTCATTTCATAATTATTTTTAATTAATTAATGGATATTAACAAAAAAGACCGAAAGTGAATGTTTAAATAAAAAATCGAGATTAAAATTGTAAATCTCCAAATATAATAACCAAATTGAAACAAAACTCAAATCTCAAGAATAGAATTGTGACATTTTGAAACCCAAAGGACTAATTGAAATAAAATTCAATTGAATATTATTATAAGTTTACATATATACCTCATGCTATTTATACTGTAACTCGTTAAACTTATCCATAAGAGAAATTTTTCCATATATTTGTTTACCTCTCGGTAAGTCCTATAAGTTGTTTGTGAGATTAGGGATAGTTAGGGGATTAGCAATTTTCGACTATTTATTAAGTACTTGATAGTTGGTATTTTTTTGGTTTGTCGTATTTATGTTATTGGAATGTCTTGAATCTGATACCGGGTGCTCAAAACGATCAAGTATACTGTATAAGGGTCATTGTATTTGTATTTGTATTATTTACGATTTTAATCCGATGATTTAGAGAAGTACGCTATATAAACTTAAGTCTAGAGACGCTTCTTATATGTAATTTGATTTATTTTCTCAAGTAGTAAACTGTTCTTCTTCTGCCTGTGAACGTAGCTAACACACTGTTAGTGAACCACGTAAATTTGTGTTTGTTAACCCTGTAACATATGTAAAGTCTATGTCGTAATGCATGCCATAGGTCCTATAGAGTATGTATATGCTCAATAACACTAATATCATTCTTACTAGTGCATATATACACCATGCATATATACATCTATGCATCTGGGGATAAGTGGGGAGAAATTAGTTATTTCGGTTTGTTTGGTTTAATTAGAAATTCTGCTTAGGTTGCTATTTTATACTTGATAAGATTTTGTTCGTTAGTTAACTTTCTTTTTATAGAGATTGAAGTTGTTGCTAAGAAATTAGCAAATGCACCTATTTCAGAACTCCCAGAGTAAAAAGATTTTTAATTATAGATGCCCATTAACAGCTATTTTTACAACTATTTTTACATTTTAGGTAGATTATTTTTATACCTATCATGGAGAAGACTTTCAATTGTTATGTTTATATTTTCATTTTCACCATCTTATTCAATCTCCATGTGTTTAAACTTTAATTTTGGGCCATAGAAAACATAAGTGAAGAACGTACAAACTGACATGTAACTGACATGGCCAATTAACTGAGAAATTTGAGGCTGCCAGCACTGTGATTTTATCTCAATAATCATTGGATTGGGAAGGAAAGATGCATCAGCAAAGAATAAAGAGTGAGAAATTAAAATAGCGCAGCAAAATAAGAGACACGAAGGTACATAACACAATACAAAATTGCAAAAAAATCAAAACCCATAAAAAAGAAATTCACTAAGAAATTTCTTCCTTATCCCAATTACAAGAATACTATCTTGATGCATACACTCATATATTTACCAGTAGTTTAGTACCAAATCTCAAAACGACCAAAGTTTAAAGTGTTTCTAACAAGATCGATTTGAAACCAAAATCATAAACTCCTTTGATAGTGTTTAGAATCCATCACTTCCTTAAACTTTTCTACGCGGGACAATTACTCTTTTAATATTTTGTCAGAACCCTACCATTGCTAAATACAAACTCAAGGTACTCAATGTCTCTATTGTATATCTAACCATTTGAAATTGTCTACCACGTTGTGACTACTCTCCAAATAATTTCTCCCATTAAACAGAACACCTACACCCATATTTTCCTTTAAGGAAGAGGAATATGCCCGTGCAGAAAGAGAGTACGCGGGGGGGCGGCGGGGGCTGGGCTTTACATGAAGTCACCCAGAATAGACACTCAATATGCAATTTGACAAATCAAAGTAAAAGGTAAGTGTGGCCAATTAATTAGAAGCATTAGAAATTGAGAATATGTAAGTGTGGCCAATTAATTAGAAGCATCATACTTCAACCAATCCCAATGGACTAGAAAAATCAAGATTTCAATTCTAAAGAAAAAGTCTCATCTCTCTCTCCAAAACTTCCAAGAAAGTTGAAAGCAAAGCATTGAATGCCAACCTGCCCAAGAACAGCTTGAAACAAAATGCCTTCCCAACTCTAGGACACATCGCAAAAAGGTAAGAGATATCAACTCAAATACTCAAATAAACATGGTGGAAAGGATTATTTTCGAAAAGGATTCAGTTGTAATATGCATTGCAGTATGCAATAATCATATCACATATCAAATGCTTCAAATTTATACATATTATAAGTTCTCGTAGCTACTAAATTACAAATCAGTAAAATGTAGATTTTACAAATCGGAGATCATAATTCTTGTATAAATTGTTACCCTCTAGCCTTAAGCTCAGCAAGCCGCCTTGACAAGTCGTCCTCGTCGATTTTCTCGGTCTCCCTGGCCGGCACAGCATGAGCTGCCGGCTGTGGAAGACCCACAGAAACCTCCAATCCATAGTCGTCGGCCACCTGTTGCATCAAACTGTTAACCTCTCCCTCTGGCGTCGACAGAGAAGTTGAACCCGCCATCGCATTCTCCATAAACTCAGCCTGGACTTCCATGTTCACAAACTGCTTCTCAAATCGATCCATGGTCTCCGACATCTTCTGCAAATTACCAGTGGCCAAAGTAGTTTCCAAGGATTTGACTATCGAGCCCATAGATTTGTTTATGGTTGACATCTTTGCCTGCGTATCGAGACGAGCCACAACGGCATCGAGCCGCGAAGCGAGTCGGAGGTAGTTCATCTGCTCAGTACGCTTCCGAATTGCATTCTCTGCGTAAATTCGTGCTCCATCCATGTTCCCTTTCTCCATGGCCTTCTTGATCTTCAGCTTCTCGGATTTTTCCTCTTTCTCGCACTTTCTCGCTTGGCGTTGCAGTGATTTCGCCGTAAATTTCAATTCCATGATCTGGTTCAACAACTTCTCCGTATTACCCATGATCGGAACAGTAATAGGTTTTGTGAAGGTACAAAGAATTTTTCAATTTGAAATCTAGGGTTTTGAGAGTGCTCGGATATGGAGAACGAAGATGCGAAATTCGTAGATGGGAATTGGCTTCACAGCGTTCATTCCCCGTCCAAAATTAACCAATGATTCGACCTTTCCCGTGTGGGGCTCACTAATTTTTAATTGGAATGGATAACATTTTTAATTTGAGATAATAAAAAATATTTTAAAAAAAATTACAAATATAACCTAGTCCATTTGTAATATTCTTCTACTTATTAGGTTTCTGGACCGAGACGAATTTATGAAAGAACCAAGGAACACGAATTTATGAAAGAACCAAGGGACACAAATTTATGAAGGAATCAAGGGACTTCGTGACGTTTTACACACACATATATAACTCGTTCATTTTACAAAACTAGCATCTTGATAATAATAGTTTTTCTTGATCTATTTGGTAAAAATAATTGAATTTGAAGAATATTTTAAAATATATAAGATTTTGATAAATTATATAATATCTGAAAATTTAGTTGAATTGTTAAATTTGCTAAGATATACCAACATAAAGGTTTAAAAGGACTAAATACAATCGATAACTAAAAAAAAAGTTGTTTTTTCAAATTAAATCTCGATGGCTGATCTTGTTCGATCGATGAGAAAAGTTATTTCAACGTTTTTTTTAAACAAAATATTAATTTTATAAAATGAAAACCTTGTCATGCTTTTTTTCTTCTTCTTTTTTTTTTTTTTTAACAATTTTCCAATATTTTGATTATATAAGCTCTTATTTTAAAGTTCTGAATATGAGCATCTTTAAGTGGTTGACAGGGCTTATGTCATCAGAATTGGTGGGGATTGCTATTTTTATCTTTTTTGGTTAATTTTTATTGTTTGAATTTTTCAAAATATATTTATACATTACTTTTCTTTAATTTTTTTCACATATGTGTACATATTTATATACACATTTTTAAAATTCTAGTAAATTATTATTACGAAGATTGAAGGTAGGAAGAACCCTAGTTTTATTGTTTTTTTTTTATAAATATTTAAGTTTCATTGTGTGCTTTTATATATTTAAGTGAATAATTCTATAAAATTTTATAGTAATTTCTTAATTAGCATTATTTAATCTAGATATCATATATTAATGCATTCAAAACTATATTCAAGTTAAATTATAAATTTAGTCCTTGGTTGTGAAAAATATGACTAATCAAATTTTAAGTATTCAAATTTAATTCTAATAACTTTCGATTTTGTATCTAATAAATCTCATAAAATATTTAAAATATTTAAAAAAATCAATTGTTTTATTGTATTTTTAATTAAATCTTTATTTCCAAGTTTAAAGTCAATAGATATATTATTTTTAAAAACAAAAGGTTGAGTACTACATATTAGACACACAAATAGAAGAATTCAGGACCTATTATATATTTTTTTTAATGATTAAGAATTATATATAGAATATTCTAAAAATTGGGCTAAAATTTTGATCTTATACAAACTAATATTTCCCTACATGAAATTCTGTATCCGCCATTATTTCTACTAGCTATAGAATCTATTGTTGATAGACTTCTACAAGTGATATGGTCTAACATTGATAGACTCCAAGAGGTAGATATAAATTTTGTTATATCTGTAAACCGTTTACATTGTGATAGATTTGCTAATACGTTCGATCTGATTGTTATAATTGCAATTACCCGATTTTTTTATCTAATATTTATTTGATCCATTGAATCATTGACTTCGAAGATGGTATCTAGTATTTTATTCACTGACCTATGTTCAGATTGTCAAATTGTTGACAACTCCATAACAATAATTTGCAGATAAAAATGTTTGTAATGGTTAAAATATGGTAATGTTATATGTCATGAGTAATTTTGGACCAAAACGATAAATCAAAATATTAATTACCATATTCAATATCTATGATTCAAGTATCAAAATTTTGTTTTTAAATTTTTTTTATTTAATCACTTTAAAGTCATTTTTGGATAATCTGTCTATCACTCTCAAATATAATCAATAAATTAATCTATTTTTAAATGTACTTTTTATCTTTAAAAAATTGATTATTTAAAATCATAAAAAAATGGAACACGCTTTAATAAATAGTTTTTTCTCTACCCAACAAAAACAAAATCAAAGGTGCTTCTAATTATAATAAATCTAAATATATATATATATATATATATATAAATGAAAAAGTTATAAAATTTATTAAAAAATAAAATTTTCCCAAAAAATATTTCAAACACAAGATTTTAAAAAAACAATTGAGAAAGAAGTGAGGAAGGTGAAAGAAAGATAATAAATCCAAAAGAAAAATAGAGAGAGAAAGGGAAAAAAAAAAAAGAAAGGAAAAAAGAAAAAAAAGGAAAGGAAAAATTGAGAGAGAAAAGAAAGTAGAAACTGGAAAAAGGGGAAGATGGTATTTGCACATTGTTCTTCTTCTGGCACGCGTCACAGGGATCAACTGAATTCTCTCTCTCAAATTTTGCTCAGAAACCATTGCTACTTTCTCCATTCCAGTTTGTTTACGACGAGAATTCGATTCCACGCGCCACTGGAATAAGCTTCTCTCTCTTATCCCCTGCCAGAAGTTTCGTCGGCAGTGGATGATCAGAGAACCTACTCACAGATGTTCGATCTCACTCCGGTTTTTGTCTACTGGAACTCTTGTAGCTGGAGCAAGGAATAGGAAGCCTGGATGAAGGAATTTCTGCTCGGCTGGTCACTAAGATACTGTAAGTCTTGAATAGTGAATTTGTGGCCCAACTGTACTGTTCATTTCTTCAATCTTTACATATTTAACGTTTTGAGATCGGGAAAGAGCTTCCAATTTGAAGTTTTCTTTAGCTTCTTGGTTGCTGATTCTAATTTAAGTCTTTATGAGTTTCTGGTAATTCAAGATTTCGTTCTCTTTACTGAATTTCGGATGCAATTGACTGAGGATGGTATTCTTTGTTTTTATTTTTATTAACGGGGGCTCAGATGTTTCGGATAAGACAGAAACTCTAGCATGGCCCTTGCTTGTTTATCAATTTTGTAAAATTTTCGCTTAGATTAGAGATAGCAAAAGTTTGGGAAAAGAATAGTTGAAACTTGAAATCATGCCCTAGGTAGAGAATTGTAAAACTGAATCAACTTTGACGACTTGTACTTCTATATTATCTGGAAGTGTACATACGATGATATTTTCTACAGCCCCGGGGTTAGTGTCTAGAAACTGAAAATTCTTTTCGGAAGTTAGAGTAATATGGTTTCCTTCTATTCCAACAGAAACACATTTTCTTGGGGAATAGGTGAAATTGACATGCTGGATGTTGCTACCAATCGGTGGATTAGGTATGAATACCTCAATGGATGATATGAACTTGATTCAGCAGGCACAGAGACATCACTTGGTAGTTCGAGAGCTTGGCGAAGAGATTGATTTGGAAATTGGACCTGGAGATGATGATCCCTCGTTTGCTAGCACTCCTATAATTGGTGGACCAGTACGGGAACCATCTGCTGAAGATCATGATGAGAGTAAGCATGTGGTATTGGTTTCGCAACTTTCCAATGATGACCAAGATATGTCAAAGACACAACCAGCCAAAAGGAAGAAGAAGGTTGTGAAAAGATGGAGAGAGGAATGGGCTGATACATATAAATGGGCTTATGTTGATGTGAAGGATGGAACTGCCAGGATCTTTTGCTCTGTTTGTAAGGAGTATGGCAGGAAGCACAGGAGAAATCCTTATGGAAATGAAGGCAGCCGAAATATGCAGATGAGTGCACTTGAAGAACACAACAACAGTCTACTTCATAAAGAGGCTCTTCGGCTTCAGATGGCCTCCAAGGACAAGATTACTGTTGATAAACCAATATATGTAAAAGGTAGGATTTTCCACATTTTTTATGTTCTTTATGTTATTTCTCCCTGTTCTTTGGGTGAAATCACGTTTTCAACTTTGGAGGCCAATGTTCTATAGAGAAAAAAGATAACATTCTTGGAATTTCTAGTTGATCCATTGTACTCATGTTGATGAAATTAATATTTTGAAGATTGGGGCTTGTGTGTGCTTTTTACCATTCTCATACCTTTTTACTATTTTCATACTTGCATTTAATTAGTATGAAGCTTTTTTGTAATCTTTTCTTACATTTGTCTTTTTATGGTCATTATCTGCAAACGAAGCTCTCATGTCAAAAACTGCGGGATCGATCATTGAAGCTGCACTAAAAAGGGATCCTCACGAAGTTGAGTTCATACAAGCAGTACAAGAAGCAGTTCATGCCTTGGAACGGGTTATTGCCAAAAATTCTCAGTAAGTTTGCCATGAATATATAAAATTTTGATATTCTATTATTATAGTTAAAGAGTGGGGAGTTATAAGTCCTATTATTTCAGCTATGTCAACATTATGGAGCGCTTGTTAGAACCTGAGCGTATGGTTCTTTTCCGAGTTCCATGGGTGGATGACAGAGGTGAGACACATGTCAATCGAGGCTTTCGAGTTCAATTTAACCAGGCTTTGGGACCTTGTAGGGGTGGTCTTCGTTTTCATCCATCGATGAACTTAAGTATCACCAAGTTTCTTGGTTTTGAACAGGTAGCGAACTGGATAATGTTATTCTTTTCCTATTTGAGAAACGGGATGTTGTTGTTGAATGCTACACTATCAGAATGGCCTTGGTCTAATTTTATTATAAATGGATAAAGGCTGATTATTTTCACTTGGCGTTGCTGCATATTCCTTTGAAGTAAATTTGATTGGATGTCTTGATGTGGCAAAGGCCAGGCTTTAGGCCGGAGTGGTTTGTGATTGTGTATTGCAAAGTAATCGATAAAGGGGGGGTTTTTTTTTCCTTGTTGTTGTCGAAGGAAATATTAGAACATGGGCTGGCCACTTTCTAACAGACATGAAGGAGTGTAACATATTTATATCTTTGTTTGTTACCTATTTTTTCGTTTCTTCTAAATTTTATATGTATTTAAGGTTTCTTTAGTTTTCTATTATGTTGTTAGTACCCTTGTGTGCGTGTGTGTGTATGTGTTGGGGAGGGGGTGAAAAGTAAATTCTTTCGTCAAAGCAAATATTGCCATAAAGGTAACAACAGATCCTCTTTAGGACAAAAATCAACCAAATGTGTAAAAAGCACTCCGCACTCAGGTTGATGCTCTCCACTGGAACATACTACATTCTAGTTCTTGAATTGTATCAGCTTGAAAAGAACCAATTGTCTTATAAATTATTTTTTGTTCAATATGAAGTTAAACAACAGCTCACCATCCTAAGATAGAATCAAAATGAAAATTCTAACAGATTTATCATATATGTTCGTCGTACAAAGGTGCCATCCAAACCATCTTTTCCCATCCTGGTGTGATTTGTACAAAACTGAGGAGACTCAATAAAACCGTTTCTTTGCTTGATCTTGTGGAGTATGTTTTTGGATTTCTTTGCTCAACTCCCTCATGTGGAAAGAACCTATTCTTGGCAGTTATTCTTTGAAGAAGGAATCTAAAAACTTTTTTGCTTAATCTTATGGTAGCTTTTGTATTGGACCCTTCGGCTCGAGAGAAAAAGAAGAATTTCTTTGGGAGAAGAGAGGATTTTTGGGGATCATGCAGTTTTCTTTCTTCCCTTTGTGCAAGCTCTACGATTTTTTATTTTTTATTTTTATTTTTTTTGTAGCTACAGCATCATTTCTTTATATGTTAGTTGGAATTCTTTTAATAACTTGGCACAGTTGAGACCCCCTCCCCACTCTGTAAATCTTTTTAATCTTTAATGAAGTTTGTTTCTTACAAAATCTTTGGTCCACTGACAGACCTTAAAAAATGCATTATCACCCTACAAATTAGGAGGGGCAGCAGGTGGAAGTGATTTTGACCCAAAGGGAAAAAGTGATAATGAGGTAAGTTGTATACTATTATATGATGTCATCTATTTTAACAATTCTATAGCTTTTAAAAGCTCTTATACATTAGCAGATCATGCGCTTTTGTCAAAGTTTCATAAACGAGATATATCGCTACTTAGGCCCCGATAAGGTAATTGGAGAAAATTGACTTTTTATTCCTTTAATATTCGTGTAAACTTTCAGGTTCAAGGTTCAGCCTGTAATGTGATATGCTAAATTGTAATTCTTGTCAGGACCTTCCTTCTGAGGAGATGGGTGTGGGTACTCGAGAAATGGGATATCTTTTTGGACAATATAGACGGTTAGCAGGTCATTTTGAGGTACTTCAAAACTCTTAAGTACCAAAAAAAAAACGCATCTGATGTGAACAATGGAATATAGAAGGCAAATTTTGAGAAAGAATTGTGTAATTTGTTGCTGGGCCTGTTATGAAATCATTTTAGGACCTGTTATGGACTTCATACACATCAGCATAACCTGTTCAATGACTGATCATATATTGCAGATTACACTCTGAATGAATTTCATTGTAAGGTATATAGTTGTCCTTGAAAAGAAACTTAAAATATATATTATGGATTCTTACTCATGCAGGGAAGTTTTACAGGGCCGAGGATATTTTGGTCTGGGTCTAGCCTCCGAACAGAAGCTACTGGATATGGTCTGGTAATTAACATCATATCTTTTTTATGCTCTATCTATATGGTGGCCAGGTTTCAATAGGTTCAGATATAGCTTGATCGTGGCTTCTTAGATGGGTTGAAGTATCCCTGAACACGTTAGGGTTATTTGTATTAATTTTGACAATTTTCTCATGCACATGCAGGTTTTCTTTGCACAGCTAATACTTGCAGACATGAATAAAGAACTTAAAGGACTAAGGTGTAATACCCATCACTAGAATCTCTCATTAGTTTCTAGGAGTTATTTACCACTTAGTATAGAAGTACTTTATTTAATGGCCGAATTTATGCTGTTGAACATATTTGCCATGCATTTAGGGTTTTTAGAGCTCTATCTTCATACAATTTTATTGGTGCCTGAAAGCCTCATCTTTAATGCAACATCCTCTGACGAATTTTTACTCTAGATGCGTTGTGAGTGGTTCCGGGAAGATTGCGATGCATGTTCTTGAAAAGCTTATTGCTTATGGTGCCCTCCCCATTACTGTCTCAGGTGATTCTCAGATATTTCTTTAAAACCACGACCTACATAATTGAGGTAGAAAGTGCTGTAGTACCTTTCTTCTAGCTTTCAAGGTCATCTTCATTTTCATTACCCAGGCTTTCACAACTAGGTGAAGGAATTTTTTCAATAAGTTCTTTATCGGCTAGAAATTTAAATACCAAATAAATATGTTTTTCATGCAATTAATTGTTAGCTCTTGCATGATGGAGAAGGCTCTTTTTGTTTGAAGTCTAGTCTGTACTGCTAGATAGCGTGAGTTTTGTGGATGTCTCTAATTATTTTCTTTATTATTATTATTATTATTATTTTGTTATTTTTAATTGTCTTTCTTTCATTTTAAAGCATCATCTTTACCGTGTGCATTGCATTTTTGCCAAAATATTTACAGAAAGCATCACATAATGGAGATATTGGACTTCCTGCTAAACATGTATTAGGATTCACTACATCTACATCGACTTGATTTTGTTGTTAAACTATGCAGGAGCTGTAAGTTTCTGCATCGATACTTAGACTTCTAGCGGATTATTGTATTGAGGCATTATGATTATTTTCTGAATTATGCTGTGATTTAAAGTACCAACGTGACATTTGTTTTTCTTTAATGATCTCTAGACATAATTTTTCTTAGAGTTGGATTATCTGCAACATAGCAACATGAAACATTCATGGTTCCATCTGAGTTAGATTTGTTTGCATATTCTAATAGACTGATAATTAGATGAAACGAGAAGTTTATTTCTCGTCCTATATTAGCTACAACTTAAAATAGGATCAATTATATTTAATTTCAAAATTAAAGGTCTTGTTGGTTTCTTGGTATTTGCATGCAATGAAGAGAACTCATAGCTTTTCTTTTAACATGTTACAATCATATATTTTTCAGATTCAAAGGGATATTTAGTGGACGAAGATGGATTTGACTACATGAAGATATCCTTTTTGAGAGACATCAAGGCTCAGCAGAGAAGCTTAAGGTGTGATCACATTTAGGTTATATTCTTTCAACAATTTTTTGCTATCATTTTAATAACTCATATTTCTATGTTCTGCACTTTGTCACTCTCAGGGACTATTCGAAGACTTATGCTCGATCTAAGTATTATGATGAAGCTAAACCTTGGAATGAAAGGTGCGATGTTGCATTTCCTTGTGCTTACCATAATGAAATTGATCAAGCCGATGCCATAAACCTGATTAGTTCTGGCTGTCGTATTCTAATAGAAGGTAGTAAACACACTTTTAGTTTTTATTTCCATCTGTCTCTCCCTATTTTATTTTATTTTTTGCGTGTGCGCTTACTGGTGGTCGCTTGGTGGTACCTTTTCCCCTTAGGTTCAAATATGCCCTGTACTCCTGAGGCTGTTGACGTGCTGAGAAAAGCTAATATTCTCATTGCTCCTGCAATGGCTGCAGGTGCTGGAGGGGTGCGACTCACTTCATCGACTCTGTGCATGATGCATGCCTTACAAATATCTAAAAGGAACTAGTTTTTCTCACAAATAAAAACTATAGATTGCTGTGTTTTATTTGAGCTCAAAGTTTGAGATGATTGTTGAGAGATCTGGGTCAAGGAAAAATAGTTTTGGTTGATATGGGTTTGCTGGAATATTCAGAGCAGCTCACTGCTATGTTGGTTCACCTTGAAATAGGAGAATGGACTCTTCTGGAAGCTCCAAATTAGAAAGCCATTGATGCCTAAAAAATTTAAGCGATGATCAGAATTTGGGGACATTTGATGATAAGCTCTTCTAATTATGTTACATGGTTAAAATTACAGAATGCTCTTAAAACTTTGCCAGGCAACTAATTTTTCTATGGTTCTTGAGAAGATTTAGATCTTAAGCACTAGTTCTGAAGTTTCACAATTTACACTACTGTTTTAAGCACCACTTATTTTCGGATATTTTCACCATGTTGAAGTGAATCCCCTTAGAATGCAAGGCCACAGTTGAACAGATCTGTTCCAGTAAGGTTGTTGAAGTGAATATCATAGTTAGAAGTGTAAGAAGCACCGAAAGAATCTATAGTTCAATAAATATGAAGAACTGGAATTAACATTCATGATTCAACTCTTCGCATAACATTGGCCTTCCAAATATTCTAGTTTCAAATTTAGTTGCAATGCATCAGACATTTGATTCATAAGTTTAAAGAGAATGAACTTGTCAGACGGCTCTGGATCTTTCCATTTTTATTGCTTATTAAAAATTTAAGCTTATCTGGATATTGTTGCTTCCTTGATGTAGGTTGTTGCTGGAGAACTTGAATTAAACCATGCATGTAATCTGATGCATTGGTCTCCGGAGGACTTTGAATCTAAATTGCAGGTGAGGGGCATCTTTTAGCCTGTCCTCTAGTGCGATTGTTTGGTTAACGGAAATACTTCTGAATTTCTTATTTGCCAGATTCAATTAATCAACATTGTGCATGTTGTCAAACCTTCATGGTACTATCCTTTATAAATTTCTTATCGGTGATGAGAACCACAACTGAATCAGTGTACTCAATATGATCAATCTAACATGAAGCCGGTACATTTGAGAAATGTAAAACTATTGATCTGACATTTCTGCCGGTTGGACTTTGCATGAAATATGACGTTCTATGCTCAGTCATCTCGAACTTGAATTTATTAATTCTAAAATTAAAAAAGGAGATAACAATGTTGGTTGACTGCTGACTTGAAAATTAATTTGTTAACCATGTGGAGGTTATCATTCCCATTTTATGATCGAGCATGCAATTAATTTTCTTATTTGTTTTATTTTGGGGTTTAAATCATGTTTATGGCTTTTCCATCATTTTAACTTGCAGGAAGCTATGAAACAGACATACCAGAGAGCCCTCAAAGCGGCAGCTGATTTTGGCTACCAAAAAGAGAGTCCTGAGTGAGTTCTACTCCACTTTAGCTCAATCATGTGATTGTAAAATGTTTTATCCGCTTTGAATTGTTGAATTATTGAGAGGGGAAGTAGTTGGAATGAAAAGTAAAGAAAAGGACCCAACAACCTCATTCACCATTTTGCGCTCTTTTTTTTTATTTTTTTATTTTTTACTTTTCCCGCAGTTTATCTAACCACACAAGTCAAGTATCTTATGCTTAATTAAAGAACATATGTGTATATATATTGATAAGGTTAGTTTTTCTTATGCCTCGTGTGTTATTCATTTTGCTTGATAAATAGGGCTCTTGTACACGGAGCAGTCATTTCTGCTTTTCTGAGTGTTGCTCAAGCCATGACCGACCAAGGCTGTGTATAATAGAACATTGCACACGGTAGGAAGGTTTTCAAAAGCTGCTTTCTTCTCCTGTGCCAAATACAAAGATGTCCCGCAGAAGTGCCCTTGTCAGCGAGCCATGTATTGTACATGGATTTCAAGATCAGGTAGGTTAAATTAACGCCCAGAAACTAAAGTTATACGACACCGTTGTCTGAATCATATACACACCATGCCCACCTGGGATCTCAAAAGGCTGAAATCAAGATTGGAACTTGTTGTAAATTACTATTGCAGCTTAGGGTAGGAAAAGGCCTCAAGATTTCTGAACTGGTATATGTGCTATCCATATGGCCAGTTATACTTCCTCCCTATATGTGGTTGTTACTCTCTTGTAATACATAGAGATGAGAAATAAAGATTTGTTTATCTTTACAATTGAATATGTTCAATGACACCATCAAGCTATTCCTTGGAGGGGCTGCTTCTGTTGCTATTCTTTCACTTAGCTCGCACTCTCCTTTTTATTACTCTCTTTTTTATTTTAATCTGTGAGTGTCTAGGCGAGCTTACGAGCATCTCGACTAATCTCATGGAACGATCCGTCTGACTCTACAATATTTGAGTGTCAAGAAAACATATTGTATATTAAATCTTAAGTAGGTGACCACCATAAATTAAACCTATTCCCTCTTAGCTCGTTATAACACTTTCCTTTTGTTCCTCATTAAAGAAAAAAGGTCCTTAGATTGTTTAAGAGGAATTTTGTCAAATGAGCAACAAAATACTTTAGCCCACAGCAAAAGTCAAAGAACCTATGCTAAAGTTAGATAGAATAGGGGTCTAATCTGGTTTAGTTTTTGAAGCTAGAAAGGTCTAGTTTGAAACTTTTACATAGTTCAATCTTTCTTTCTGCTTATAATGTTAAATTTTTAGGACAGATTTATGAATAAAGAGACTCACAAATCAATTTGATGAAGATTGGATTCAAAGTCTTCTAAGTTTAAAGTTGCACTGTTATAGACTCCATTATATTTTCTGATTGAATGAGCAGTTGTTTTGAAAAGCTATGGTTAAAAATGAATTCAAAAGCTTGAGATAATTATTACTAAAAAGAAAAAGTGCCTACGAAAATAATGTTTCATGTTGAAGAAAAGGCATGATTATAGCCGTGGGACGGTTGATGCAAGATGTTACAACTTGCTGACAAATTTCATAAGTGAATTAATGTGTATTTTAACAAAAAGAAGATAAAGATATTTTCAATCAAAGTACGCATGTTTCATGTCTTATTTGCATTTTTATCTCAACAAATGCCAAAAAAAAGTATTTGATCAATAGATTTAAAATTCTTTGTCCATAAACTTTTAAAATTTTTGCAATTTAATTATATATTTAAGTTAAATTTCAAGTTTAGTCTCTAAATATTAATGTTCGTGTCTACTAGGTTCAATAAACTTTCAATCTTGTGTCAAATATATTATTGATATATTTGACATCTTTCAAAATTTAATGGATGTATTAGACGCAAAGTTAAGCTTTAGTACTTTAATGTACGGTTTAGACAATTGAAAATTAATTGACTTCTTATAAGGTTATTAAAATAACATGCGCCACGGTGAGTCTGCTAGAATTCTATCTAGTCATTCTTGGACTTTAGCAAGACCCTTTCTCTTGTGGTATATTTGACATCTTTTAAAATTTATTGGAAAGTAACTTTTTAGTAGGAACTTATTAAACAATCGGTGACTATTAGACCTTAAATTTAAAGTTAAAAGAACATATAAATAAAATCAAATTCGAGTATCATAAGGCACACCCCTTAAATTTAATCTAAAATTTAATAAGAATTTTATTTCTAAACTTTCCATTTATGTCTTATAACATTTACCAAAGTATTTGAGGCTCCAAACTCTATCTCCATATACGAAATTTACATAAATAAAATGTCTCTTTTCTCCCTAGCACCAAACGACAATAGAGAAAAGTCTGTACTACTAGACTACCATGTTCTATTTAGTCATACATTTATTTTAGGTTTAAACTATAATATAACCTTAAAATTTGACCTTTGTTTTAATGTTACCCTTATATTTTTTTCAAAATTTATAATATTACCCTTGACCTTTTATAATTATTTCTATAACTATTTTGAAATAAGAATTTACTAGAACTTTGGATGAAAATTGGAGTCTAGGACGGGTGTGGTGATGTCCAAGTTCCTAATTTCACGTCATTCTAATGAATTTTTATTATAAGGCTAGTTTCATAATATTCATGAAATATTAAGGGTAACATTCCAACATTAAGGGTCTATTGGGATTGACTTGAGAAAAATGTTTTTAAAAAAACTCATTTTTATTTATACACTTTTGATAAAAAAAAAAATAAAAAAAAAAAAGAATTAAAATACACTTAAAAAAAGCTATTTTGAGTACTTGCCAAACACTCTCATCTCTTTCAAATGATTTTTTTTTTTTTTTTTTCTATATTAAACACTGTATTCCAAACCAGCCTTAAAAAGGATAGAAATATTTTTTAAAATAAATGGTAAAGTTGAGAAATACTTTTTTTTTAAAAATAATTTTGAAAAAATTACCTTTTTAGTTCCTAAGTTTTGAATAATATGTTATGATCTCCGAATTTTCAAAATATACTTTTTAGTCTCTGAAACTTTTAGAATAGGTGTATTTCATCCACAGTTTTCAAAATGTAACTTTTGATTTCTGAATTTTTTAAAATAGGTTTAAAAAGGTCCCGACAGTATTTTCTTTATTATTTTAAATTAGAAAATTAGTTTTGAAAAAAGACATCTTCTATCTAAAATTAGTTTTGTATTTTAAACTATATAATTATATAAAATAATTTAAAAAATATATACTTGAGAGAGCTTTTACACACATTCTTAAAGTTTGGGAATTAAAAATGTATTTTTTTTCCTCCTCCCTCTGTTTGTAGACTCATTGTGTAGCTCGTTATGATGTTGGTTTTGCAAATCGTTTTGGGATTTTTTTTTTTTTTTTTTTTTTTTTTTTTTTTTGGTATTTGACAATTTAGAAGATGGAGAATTGGGTGGTAGACTTCCCGATTTGGGTTGTGGATATTATTAATGGTGACTTGTTGTTTCCACCATCCCTTGCCCCCCTTGAGTTGAGTTTTATTGGATTTTTTTAAAAAGAAAAAAATAGAGAATAAAAATGTGTACTTTTCAAATCTAGAGACCAAACAAATATATTCTAAAAAGCTCTAGGACTAAAAAAAATTATGTTTGGAAGACGGAAAACCAAACCTACTCTTATAACTTTGGGAACTAAAAAGTTAGGGCATCTTCGATAGAGAATCAGAAAACAAAAATTTGAAAACAATGAATTCAATGAAAACGAGTTGTATTCGAAAGCAACAAATTCAGTGAAAACTGTATTTCATGTTTTAGATATGCTTTTGGTAGCAGATTCAAAAATTGGATTCTAATTTAACAATTATTTAAAATGTGTCTGATACAATATTTATAAATCACAAAACTAACTGTAGTTGTCTACTGAATATTAGTTTACAATGAAACTATTATTAATTTATTTATGAACACGTTATAAGTTTAAAAAAAAATTGAACAGTCATTAGTTTATAATATTATATAATTTATTACATTACATAATACATAATTCAATCTTTAAAAAAACAAATTGAGTTTATAATATGTTATATTGTATTTTAAAATATTTTAATCTTTATTTAGTATAATTATACATTTTAAAATTTAAAAATACAAAAAAATTGTTTTTAGAATTTATATATTATGAAATACATTTTAGAAATGAAATTCGATTAACTAGTAGACATACACACATATCCAACTCAGTAAATGTGAAAATATAAAACAAAGTCTGTATTATCAACTAAATACGGACCTTTAATATTAATATGGTTGTTTTCAAAACTTATTAGAGAAATATTGTTGTTTTGAGAGTTCGAGGCTAGAAGTTGAGGGTTGAGGATCCGATTAATGTAGAGATCAAACGTTGAGAACTCGACATACAAAGAAAAACTTGGAAACAATATGTATATTAGGGTTGTCGAAGGTTGAAATGTCAACATACATAAGTCGAAACTTCAACTCTCGACAAGGAAGATAAGTGGGTGAAGGAAATCTCGCTAATTTTGTGGTGAGGATCTCGCTCTAGAAATCTAGCTAATTTTTAGGTTGTCGAAGGTTGAAGTTTCGACATACATAAGTTGAAACTTCAACCCTTGACAAGGAGATAAGTGGGTGAAGAAAATCTCGCTAATTTTGTGATGATAGGGTTGTCAAAAGTTAAAGTTTTGACATATAAGTCAAAACTTCAACCCTCGACAAGGAAGATAAGTGGGTGAAGGAAATATCGTTAATTTTGCGATGAGGATCTCACTCTAGAAGAAAATCACGCTAATTTTGTGATAGGGATCTCGCTCTAGAAGGGAATCTCGCTAGAAAGGGAATCTCGCTAGAAATGTGGACTGAATCTCGCTGGTAAGGTGAGCATCGCTAGGAAGACAGTTTGTTAAAAAAATGCTTGAGGATCTCGCTCATGAGGAGGATCTCGCTTATGAGGATCTTGCTCATGAGCAGGATCTCGCTCATAATTGTCTTCACTTTATTTACTTTTCATAGAAATATATATATGACCAATGAGAAAAAAAAAACTAATAATCATTAATGAAAAAATAACAACAATAATAAAATTTTGTTACAACTAATAACTATAATTGAGTAAGTTTAATGAAAGTGCATATATTAAAATTGACTATAATTGAATAAGTCTAAAAAAATATGGTCAACCTTGATTTTATTATCAAGTAAATTAAAAAAAGGTGTGAGGTCCTATCACCATGCTGCCCTGTTCCGATTCCCCTGTGCGATTCCCTGCATGTATTGACCGACTGATCTGATTCCCCTGCTCTGATTCCCTGCATGCATTGACACATTTATGCCCCTCTGTCATAGCCTAATGCCTCTTCAACCACCCTAACCCCGTGGGTCGAGTGTTCAACACTCGACCTACATCCTTTTAAACCACCATCCTCTTCATTTTTGCTCACTCACTCCCTCGATAATTTTTGCCCCCTCTTCATTTTTGCTCACTCACTCCCTCGATAGCTCACTGTCCTTGATTTTGCTCACTCCTCTCCCCTTGATTTACTCACTGACCCCTCACTGCCTTCGAAAATAAGCCTTTGAAATCATCTTTCTCTCCTCCCATTTCCATTTCCATTTCTCTTCTTGTATTTCGTTTAATACAAATTATTCTCACACAACTATACTAGTATGTTACTCTACTAAATTTTTATTTTTTAAGAATAATTATAAATTTTATTTTAGTTCTTATATTATTGTTTTTTTTATAGATTCTATTTTTTTAAAAAAAAATTTGTAGTTGTTGTCAGATAAAAAATAACAAGAAAAAAGGGTGAACGTTGTCACTTTGAAGGAAAAAAGAGAACTACCATCGAATCTGCGAGTTGAATTTATGATATTTGAAAAGTTTAGTTTATTCTTATGATATTTGATTTATTTAGTATTAACTTGTTTCTAGTGTTAAAATGTTTAGTTTATTGTTATGTTTAAGAAGTTGATATTTATAGTTTAATACAAAATTATTGTGATAGTTAACAAGTTTAGTATAATTTCAAAAATTTAATATAGTTTGAAAATTTTAGTTTCTTCGTATGAAAATTATTGTTGTTATGTTTATTGTGATAAGTTGATATTTTCTAGTATTAACTTTGAAAATATACTTTAAAATAGTTTGAAAAAGTTTAATTTAATTTAATTTTTTATTTTGTATTAAATTTGAAAAAATAGTTTTAAAAAGTTTGTCTCGTTTTAATTTGAAAAGTTTAATTTGTTGTTATTTTTAAAAATAGTTATAAAAAGTTTAATTTATTGTTATGTTTAAAAATAGTTATAAAAAGTTTAATTTATTGTTATGTTTAAAAAGTTGATGTTCATAAAACTTAAAAAGTTTATGTTTATAAACTAAAAAATTTAATATTTTTTAATATACTACAGTAGAATTGTATTTGAACAATTCATTGAAATGGTTGGGATGTTACTTACTGTAGATATGGGAGCAAATCAAATAGAAATAATATATAGACATCCTAATCTAGAACCATCAGGATCAATAAGGTTTATATCATTCCCTATGAACTTGATGTTCTCAATGGCAATGCCAGTGTCAAATCTAGTGCATTTGTATATAAATGTAAATAGAATAGGGGTGAATCCTGATACCTCATTTAACCAGTTTGAAGATCCAACTCAATGTATCGATCCTGATCCGGAGTCAGTTGCATCGCCATGTGATAATAAAGATATGGTGGCGAACAACCTGTACAGAGACTTCAGAACAGAAATAGATGACGAATTTGAAAAGTTGAATTTCGATAGTCGTGAACATGAGATACTTTCAGACACATTCAATAATTTGGATATGAATGTACTGAATAGCATTCGGGAACATGACCTAATTTTAGCTCCTGTGGACGTTGACAATACTCATATAAAGGGATGATTTATCAAGACAGGGAAATTCTATAACACGCAGTCAAATGTTTTGCAATAAAGTGTCATGCACCATATGAGGTTGTTGAATCTACACCGACGATTTGGACAATTCGGTATAAGAAGTGAGAGGAAGGTTACAAGTGGAGACTTCGTGCAATAAAGAAAAAATTGCATGGCTTGTTCGAGATCACTAAGTATGATAAACAACATACATGTT
>NC_143478.1:89893723-90008510 GCF_027475165.1 Benincasa hispida | reverse complement strand
CAAGTGTCTTGAATAGAGTAATCCAAAAAAAAAATTCGATTGGGAACTCCAAAAAGATGAAGTCCAAAATAACTTTCCATTGATATAATTGATTACATAGTATGCAGGCGTTTAATCAATGGATCAATAATGATCAATTGTGTGATATTTCGTTGAATAATGGTATTTTTACTTGGTCAAGTGGAGGACCCATCCAATATTCATCTATGATTGATCGTTTTCTACTCACTAATGCTTGCCTAGTGAAATTGGGGACAGTAAAGGTACATCTTTTAGATCGTATAACATCGGATGATCACTTTCTTTTGGCTCTTATTTCAGGTCATATTGAATGTGGACCGTGCCCATTTTGTTTTGAAAACTCTTGGCTTGAGGGTCACAATTTCCATCCATTAGTAGAATCATGGTGGATCAACAATCCTGTTGGTGGAAGGCCTGGACATAGATTGATGATGAAATTGAAACGATTAAAATTCTTCCTCCGCTCTTGGGCTCAAGCGCAATGACAGGCTGCTTCCAATATATCAACTCTAATTTCTCAACTTCGTGATTTGGCTAATTTGGTGGACCTTGGACAGCTTACGAGTGAAAAACTTTCTTCCCGCCATGTACTTAAGGAACAAATCGAATTTTTGACGGCACAAGAACTTATCTGTCGTAGACAACGTTGTAAACTTAAACAGTTTGCTGAGTGGGATAAAAATACTAGATTTTTCCATCGTATTGTGGTGGCTCGTAAAAGAAAGAGTTCAATTTCTAAAATATTTTCTAGGGATGGACAAAGCTTATTGACAGGAAATAGTATTGAAATTGAATTTAGCGCTTTCTTTTCTTAGTTGTTCACTAAGAGAATGACCAGCGCTTTCTTCCCATTGATGTTGAGTGGAGCCCTATCAATAGTGCACAAGCTACTAACCTTGAACAATCTTTTACCGAGGAAGAAGTTTACAAAGCTATTTCCTCCTTGGGTGTGAGTATATCTCTTGGTCCTGATGGTTTTAATGTAGAATTTTTCAAGTTTTCAAGACAACTTTGAAACATGATATTATGAGCATGATCGATGATTTCTACTCAACAGGTATTATTAATGCTTCTTAATGAGACTCACATATGTCTCATTCCAAAGAAAATTGATGCCAAGTCTGTTTTCGATTATCGCCCTATTAGCCTCATTTCATGTGCCTACAAGATTATTGCTCGTGTCTTATCCAATCGTCTGAAAATGGTCCTCCCTAGAACCATTGCATCGAATCAGCTTGCTTTTGTTGAGAATAGACAGAGTCTGGATGCATCTCTTATGGCAAATGAATTGATTGATGATTGATCTCGTAATAAAAAGGAAGGTGTGGTTCTTAAACTTGATCTTGAAAAAGCCTTTGATACTGTGGATTGGGACTTGCTTTACGCAAATCTTCTTGTTAAAGGCTTTGGTCCTTTGTGGAGATCTTTGATTCCTGGCTGTATTTCTAGCGTAAATTTCTCAGTTGTTATTAATCGCAGGCCTCAGGGTAAGATTTTTCCATCTCGAGGTATCAGACAAGGTGACCCTTTATCTCCTTTTCTATTTATTTTGGTTGCCAACTGTCTGAGCCATCTAATGAATTATAGCTTATCAAAAGGTATTATTGCATCACATCCTATTGGTGTCTAATTTTGTCCCGACCCATTTACAATTTGCTTACGACACTTTACTCTTCTCTACTGCCGATCACTCTGCTTTACAACACCTGTTTGAGGTTATCATATTTTTTAGCTTGCTTTTGGTCTATCTGTTAATTTATCCAAAAGTGAGCTTCTGGGGATAACATTGCTGATTCTATTATGGAATGGATGATGAATTATTTTGGCTGCAAGCAGGGTCACTGGCCTGCTATTTATCTTGGTTTGCCTCTGGGAGGGAACTCATTATCAAATAGTTTTTGGCAAACTATTGTTGAGAGAATGCAGCAAAAGCTTCATAATTGGAACTATGCCTTTATCTTTAAAGGGGGTCCGGATACTCGTATTCAGGCTTCTTTGTCTAGTTTTCCTATTTATTACTTATCTCTTTATTATGCTCCTTCTGACATCATTAAGGGTTTGGAAAAGTTGATTCGAAATTTCTTCAGGGAAAGGGCTCATGGTGAGGATGGGGCGCATAATGTGAATTGGGAGATTACTTAACGTTCTAACTTGATGGGTGATATTGGTATTGGCAACTTTCGGCATCAAAATTTAGCTCTCTTAGCTAAATGGGTTTGGTGTTTCTGCATGAACAAGATGTTTTATGGTATAAGCTTATTGTGGCTAAGTATTATTCCCCCTCTTGTATCTGGACAATGATTATTCGTGGACATTCTAAATCTTCTTGGCGCTTCATTTGCCAGACTACTGATTTAGTGGCTAATCATACACGTGTTCGACTTGGTTCTGGTACATCTACTTATTTTGGAAGGATCCTTGGCTTAGCTGTGGAGCTCTTTATACGATATTTCCTCATTTGTTTCGGCTTACTCGCTTACCGAATATTAAGGTTGTTGATGTGTGGATTGAGGACTCTAACGCTTAGGATTTGTGTCTTCATCGTATCTCAATGATTTAGAAACTCTTGAATGGGCCGCCTTGTTTCAATTATTATTTTCTATCAGTTTCCATCGTTCGCCTGACACTTGGATTTGGACTATTGATCCTTTTTCAATGTTCACTGTTAAATCTCTCATGGATGATTTGGTAGGTGGTATTGATTTCCAAGTCAAGGATGTTTATTCAGCTATTTGGATGGATCATTTTCCTAAGAAAATAAAAAAATTTCTTATGGGAACTAAGCCTTGGGGTAATTAATACTGTTGATTGTCTCCAACGACAAACGCCATTTATGACCATCTCTCCATCTTGGTGCCATATGTGTCATAATCAATCAGAGTCCGCAGCTCATCTTTTTGTGCATTTTCCTTTACCATTGCATTTTTGGCATATCATGATGCAAGCTTTTCGTTGGTTGGCGGTTCTTTCCCACAATATGTTCGACAATTTTAGTTCTTTGTTGGTTGGTCATCCATTTTATGGTACTAAGAAGACCCTGTGGTTAGCTTTTATACGAGCTTTCTTCTAGCCTTTGTGGGGTGAGCATAATAAGTCTTTTTAGAGATCTTTCTTCCAGTTTTGATCATCTTTTGGATTTGACTCTTTCTACTGTGTTGTATTGGTGCAAATCTAAGCAACCTTTTAAAGGTTTGAGTCTTTCTTATTTAGTTTCCAATCAGAAATCACTTTTGTAATCACCTTTAGGTGCTAAGGGGTCTCCCCTTCTATTGCATTTATTCAATGAAATGTTTCTTATCTAAAAAAGTGGGTGTCATTTAGCTGTAAACCTTCTCAAACCCTTGAAGAATTTGGAGCACAGGTCCTCCAGTGCTCCCTCTGTTCATTCTCTCTTCCTGCTAGTTGATATAGAGACTTTCATGTCTCAAGAGTTGAATGGAAGTCTAAACTCCCTACAGAATTCAAAGTCTATCTATGGGCGGTGATTCTTCAAGGTGTTGACACCAACAAACTTATACAGAGAATAAGCTCCATCTTGCCTAGATGGTTTTGCTAAGCTCATCAGCTTCTTTGTGGCCACCAGTCAAGGACAGGAAGGGAATTTGCATTGAACTTGCAGTACTCCATTTCTGGTCAAAAGGATTTTGTTGGAGAAACAAAATTATTTTGAAAGGCATTTGATTCATGTGGGAATAAGTTTGGGACTCTCATCTTTGTGGCTGGTTTGGCCTCCTTTCTGTTTCTTTAAAGATACGAGAGAATATATTGATATATTAAAAAAAAAAAAAAACACCCTAAGGGTCGGGGGCAAAGGGAACCCTCTCCCCAAACTCTACACAAAACTCTACACAGAGAGCTTTTCAATCGATAATAATCTTTCAGAGTTGTAATTACAAAAGAATTTTGTACATGGAGATATCCACCAAGACACTGTATTTTGTACAAGATCGCAAAAGAAATTAAAACATAGAGAGCTATCTTCAAAAGATCTCACATTCCTTTCCTTCCAAATATGCCACAAAAGAACTCGAAAAGCACAACTCCCAAGAATTTTGGCTCTTCCCATCAAATTCCAAGCATTTAGGCCTTCCATAATCCAATCATCCACCCTCCTAGGCACCAAGTAGAGATGCCCAAAATGGCAAACAAGTTATTCCACTATCTATAAGCAAAGTTAGAATGGATGAAGAGGTGTTCATGGTCCACCTCAAGTCCCCACCATCATCCAAACATAACCTGCATCTCAAAGGAGAGAGACCAATTCCTGAACTTTCTTTGAAGTCTATAATCTGTGTTAAGGCTCCTAAAGGCCCAAAGATCATAGGAAGATCTTGACTTCTTGGGGCATTTGTGCTTCTAAATCATACTAGTCAGGGCAATGTTAACCTTGGTGTTGGTGGGTTTTGCGGGGATATTTTGAAAGGCCAACTTACTAGAATATCTCCCTGGATCTTCCAAAGACCACAAATTCACCCTGTTCCCACCCCAAGATGCAACGAGCTAATATTCTCCATGAGGGTCACCCAATTGTGAAGTTCTCTATCAAAGACACCTCTTCTAAGACACAAGTCCCAAGCCTGATTGCCATTATCCCAACAATCAGAAATTGAGGCTTCTTTTTTGCATAAGAGAGCATAAATATCAAGAAATCAAATCTGATCATTCAATTATCTTCCAGAAAGCAAAAATATTTTCCACCTCTAAGAAGCACGAACACGGACACAAGACACACGGCAAGCGACACGACACGATGACACGTTATTTATTATTTAAAACATTATTTTTTATTAAGTACTAAAAATAATTAATACTAGTTTTTTATTAGTTATTAAAAGTAACATTTTAAAAAATATATATTAAAGGAAAAGGAAAGGTCATTTAAAAAAGAAACCAAGAGCCCATTTAAGAAAAAAAAAAAAAACTATGGCATATCACACTGAATGGATGAAATAAGGCCCAGAGCCCAAAGCAAAAACCCTAACCCCGAATAATGTTTTTTTTCCCTTCTTGCACTATTCAAAATTAAAAAAATAAAATAAAAAACAGCTGAATTTAGTTCAAAACATTAATGGTGCATGAAACCCAATAAATTATAGCCCATTAAATAAAAGCAAAAGCTCAACAACCCAAGAAAACTGACAAAAGGCCCAACACCCATTAAAACAAAATAAAACAAACAAACAAACAAACAAACAAACAAACCTAACACTATTATCCCATTCCCCTTTCAACCGCCAATCTTCTTTTCCCTCTAGCCTCTCCCCCTATTCTTTTGTCCTCCATGAAAACCCCCTCCCTTTGCCACTGCTGCCAGCCACAAACAGTCACACTGAATGGATGAAATAAGGCCCAGAGCCCAAAGCAAAAACCCTAACCCCGAATAATGTTTTTTTTCCCTTCTTGCACTATTCAAAATTAAAAAAATAAAATAAAAAACAGCTGAATTTAGTTCAAAACATTAATGGTGCATGAAACCCAATAAATTATAGCCCATTAAATAAAAGCAAAAGCTCAACAACCCAAGAAAACTGACAAAAGGCCCAACACCCATTAAAACAAAATAAAACAAACAAACAAACAAACAAACCTAACACTATTATCCCATTCCCCTTTCAACCGCCAATCTTCTTTTCCCTCTAGCCTCTCCCCCTATTCTTTTGTCCTCCATGAAAACCCCCTCCCTTTGCCACTGCTGCCAGCCACAAACAGTCACCACTCCGACCAACGTCGATGCTGGCCGATTCTCTCCAACCACCGATGAAGCGGGGATCGTCCAACAAAAGAAAAGAGAAAATCAAAGGGAAAGGGCAACATGTCTAAGCGTGTCTCCCCGTGTCCGATTTATTAAAAAGGATAGAAATAATAATAATAAGACACATAAAAACGCGTGTCTAACACATGTCTGGCACGTGTTCAAGCATGTCGATGTTGGACACGAGTCAGACACGGACACTAAACAAAAAAATGACGTGTCCATGCTTCCTAGTTCCACATCTACCTCAAACCATTTTTTTCTTTTTCTTTTTCTTTTCTTTTTTTTTTTAAAAAAGAGAGTCAATAGATATATTAACCAAACAAAAAAGTGACAGCCTAAGGCCTTAAACCTTGCAAACCGAGAGGGGAACATGATAGCTAATCAACGAGCTTTCCTCAAACTCTTTGAAAAACATAATTTGATTTGCATTAAAATTCACAAAAGAAGTACAAGCTCCCAAGTTCTTTGAGAGGTTTGGTATGTCCCAAAATACACTAAGTCCTCCCTGAACCTCCTAAGTTCCTAACTCACCCAATTTACACAATTCTGATAAACTTACTAGGTAATTAATATATGTCAGTGCTACTATTCCCAACATATTTTCTTCGCAGTTATAAATTATAGTTCATGTAATGGTGCAAAAACTATCAAGTGTGTGAGAATTAAGATAAGCACGTTAACTAGCCCCACTTAATTTTACAAAAATGCATGAAAGCTTAGATAATCTATAAACTGAAAAGGGCAAAAATCAAATGCAGTTGGGTAACGTGTGCTAATTGCCGAAAGTAGAGAAGCAAGAAACATCCTCAATATAGGATTGCATACCTACGAGACTTAGATCTACGTTCAGCTTCTTCAGACAACTTCTTAACATGATTTGTAGTTGATTCGTCCAAGATACGCTGCACGTTCAGTTTTCTCCAAGCATTGCCTGATTCAATGAGCAAACCACTTCCATCTTCTCCACTTTTACGCTCTTCATATATGTCACAAAGATCACCAACTTCACGTGACCATGTGAACCTGAACTCTTTCCCACCAACATCAATGACCTGATGTCAAATTTGAATTCAAGTACAAAAATGTTAAATCGCCGAGACCTCATAAAATAGCTTCAGACATAGAAGCAGAAATTAGATCTTAAGGTGCATGGAAGATTATAGCATTGGCTGACAGGAAACATTAATATGATGAGAAATGATAATATGTAAGATTCATGCACACTTCTTATCAGTTTTAAGAAAATGCACATGATAAAGCTCGAGGAGAGGAGAATAATTTAAAGGTTAATAATCACTTTTGACCCTTGAACTTTCATGGAAGTACAATTTAGTCCTTTTACTTTCGATTTTGTAACAATTTAGTCGTTAAACTTTAATATCTGACAATTTAGTCCATGTACTTTAAAGTCTATGATGATATAATCCTTATCGTGAGAATTAATGCTAATATTTAATGGAATTTCTTACCTAGGTATATCAATAAACTAATTAAGGACTCAATATGTTTATAATCAACAAAGTCTAAATTGTTACAAAATTAAAAGTACTCAGACTAAATAATTACATATTAAAGTACAATGACTAAATTATTACAAAATTAAAAGTACAAGCATTAAATTGTTATGAATCAAAGTTTAGAGACTATATTATTACCTCCACAAAAATATAGGTACTAAAAGTGATTTTTTACCTAATTTAAATTTGAATATCCACAATTGGTCTATGAACAAGATTCAAGACTAGATGGCAACATAGGACTCCGTTTACATGTTTTTGTATCATTAACTTGTGATTTTGTATGTATTCCTTTCTTTTAATTGCTCAAGGCTTGGAAAGCCTTAAAATGATTTTGTCAATGTTTGTATGGGATCAGACCTCCTCCTTGAAGATTATCCAGTAGAGATGTAGACTATTTCCATTTTCCAATAATAATAATAATAATAATTTAAAAATATATTTTTTTCCTGAGGAGATGCAGAACGAGAAGTGTAATAAGTCTCCTCAAAAGAGAGAGATTTTTGTACAATACAAATTCAATGATAAACTGAAAACAGGTTAGCACTTTGCACGTAAAGTGCAGGATGTGTTTCTTCCCATTTTCACACAAACAGAAGATTGGGACATCAAGAAAAAAGGGTACATCTTAGAGGGCTCAACAACATAACTGAAACACAGCATATGCACACAAAACAAGGCCTTGCAATTTTTCTATTTCATCACCAACCCTTGCCCAAGGCCCTAGCCATCCTTATAATTCCATCCATTCTGTTCTAGTGAAGTGACAAAATGAAATCGGGATGAAGCAACCTCATATTCTCAAATTTAGGAAGGATTAGAATATCGGACGGCCATGGAGATCCCCAACTTCCATAATGATTGGAAAAATGCAATGCTCTTAATACTCAAAACTCTAGCGTTCAAGACTCCACAAGCAATTCATTTGAAACCATGAATTGACACCTGATTCTCACGAGAAACTTGGAACACTACCATGGTTCACTTTTGACACCTTTCCAGCAATTTTTCAAGAATTCAAATGGTAAAGCCATTTCGACCCAACACCTATTTCTTCCTGAACTTTTGTGATCTTTAGAACCTCTTCTTCATCAAAAAGGCCTTTCCTTCTCTATCTATCCCATTCCAGATCATCAGCAAAAATCAACATTTCTCTTTTTTGGTGTGGAGATTTCGGAAGAATATAAAAGAAAATAGAGACTACTTTTAACTTGTTCATATGACATCTAGTATTTGGGCACGCACAAAATTATGGAGTACTTGATTAAAAGAACCACTGACAGGGAAATTTCAAGTTGTTAGCCTTTTTATATAATAGAAAGCCTGCCCACCCCTCCATATGTTTTCCTACTATAATCACAATAGGACACTTACTCTTCCTCCTATTGGTGTCATGCTTTAATATTTCAGGGATACTAGCCATCCTACTGGACATCTTTTAAAATTACACCAAGAATTTATCGGCCTGAAGTAATATTTTAAAAGATAATAGTAAAATAAATAAATGTCTCTTTTTTTTCTTTTATTAATAGTTCATTGAGATAAAAATGAAAGAATACAAGGGCAAACAAAAACCAAGCCCACCAAAAAAGAAAGAATTCCCTCTAAAAAAAGAGACTCCGAGTCTCCAACTATACAAAATAGAGTCTAAAGAGTAGTTACAAAAAGTCTTTGAAAAACCGAAGCCAAAAGAGAAACACAATATCTAACAAGAGACCAAATCTCAAAAGATCCCCTAAATAACATGTTATTCCGCTCCCCCAACAGGACCCAAAAAAAGCACACCCAGACAATCCACAAGAAGCACCCCTTCTCAAGAAAAGGTGGATGGAAGAGGAAATCACCAATCACATCACTAGTAACCCTATGCCAAACAAGCGAGACCTAAACGTCTGAAAGGAAAAAAGCCCACACAACTCTCGCGAACTCACAACATCAGAGAATATAATCCAAGTCAATCTATAGGGAATTTCATCAGGTCCTCGAGATAGTAACTTTATCAAGATATAGCTCCCCATAAGCAAAGAGAGACTTAGAGTTATCCCTTTCAACTTGTCTCTCTTACTTACTTCCTACTAAAATTTACTCCATATCCATCATAAATTGCATATTCTTTATAACCATGTTGTGCATATTGTAAGACTAAAACCAAAACCTCAACAGCGGAAGCACTTCCTTGAATCATTAAATTATATTCTCTACCAAAATGAGAAAGAAAAATAAGCTCAAATCTTAGGCTATAAGTGCAGCAAGTATTAGCAAGTCTAGATCACCAGCTTGAAACGGTTTTAATAGCCATGCCCCAATTTTCAGGTGGGGCACAAGCACCAGTATAACCTCTTACAAAACCATATATGCATCAAAGGCACGTAGAAGTACTGATGAGATAATCTGATTATAGTATTCCTACTGATATTTTTCGAACAAATACTTATTTACACGTTTTTTCATATTGCTACTCAATTGGGTAATCTAATCCTTGACCTCACAGTATTCGTATTCACCGATTCAGCAAACAGCTAACTGGCACCCAATAAAAAATGTAAACACAATAGTGTTACAAAAACAATAAACAATTCAGCAGTACTCAAATTGACAACAAATTCCACTGAATAAAGACCAAAATATATGTAATGAAGTCGCAGTTGCACAAAGCAATTCCATAAAGCAAATAAAACCCATCAGCTTAGTGTAACTGCCCTGCCCCCAACAAAGTGGACAAAAGCATAATCTGTACAATCTACTTGTGGACATATCCGACAGCATGGTTGAAGTACTTAACACAAGTTCAAATAATGTAAAAAACACCACACACGCACATTACAGAATAAAAATACACGAGCATAAAAATATTCATTATCACATGATGTGGATGACTAACTAAAGAACAAGTATTATAGAAAACTTACATTACCACTAGAATTCTTGGCGTTCGCATCAAACTTAATCCTCGGAGTCCCGCCCTGCGCCTCAACCCGCTTGATCTCGTCGATCAAATCAGGAGCCAACCGAATTATCATGGCAAAAGCCAAAGGATTGTTACCAGTAACGAGACTGAAATTCTCCTCGACGGATTGAGGGGCTTCGGATGTGGTTGCAGTGGTGGTTCGATTTCGAGGATTGGAAACAGAAACGGGACCGCCGCCGCCAAGAGAGAGACGGCCGGAGGGGCGGTGAGAAGGTGGTAGGGGAAAAGAGGAGTGCGGGCGCTTTCCTCCAGCTCCCCGGCCCGCGCCGCCGCCGGGTCGGCCGAGCTTGGATGCGCCACCATACATTGTGATGGAAGAGAGAGAAAAAGACGACGGAAGGTGGTCGAACCAGGTTTTGGGACCCAGATGAAGAAGAAACACACCAACGATTCCAAGTGCCTCTCTATTTACCAATTCGATTCTCACATTCGCGTGCCTTTTGGTCTTCTACTTAATTTCAACGAGTTTTGAGGCCTTTTTTGTAATTTCGGTACCTCCTGGTCCATATTTCGAATTCATGTTTTATCATTCTTTTATGGACCTATTGAAAGCCCAATAACACCTCGCTGCGCTGACTAGATAAATCGTAAATTTAGAGATTTCATTCGAAAAAAAATATTTTTACATAACAAATCATGTTGGACTATGTTTCATAAATGTCTTTAAACTTAAATTTTTTCATAGAAGACTTTTAGTGTTAATTTTAAACTTAAACAGCAATTAGATGATAATCAGATAATAATCACAAAGTACCTAGTATCAAATAACAACTATATGCAATTGCACATTTTTAACTAGGAGGACATTTTGGTCATCCGTCTATTTCAATTGGGTTAGGTTTGTTAATTTTGTCATTCCTACAATTTTCGATTTTGAGTTATTCCGTGAGGAGCTTTTAGCTTTAATTTTGACCAATTTAACCTTTTTACTATTATTTCAAAATCTCTAAAATATTTAATTTTTTTTCCACATAATTTCCAATTTTTTTAATACAATTAGGGTAGGTGGAATTGAACTACAGACTTCGTGGTTATTAACACATTTCTATATCAGTTGGTAATTGAGTTATGCTCGTTTTGGTCATTATTTTCAAATTTTAACTTTTTTAAAATTACTTTTTTTTTACGAATTTTCCAAATCAAGTAGAGCTGATTTGGTGATTTAAAAAGTCTAAAATTTAAATCATAATTGTTGCGGTGTATACCCTAAAGTCTCATAGTTATATGTTATCTGAAATAACGGTTGATTATTTTATATGCTATTATCCATTAAAGAATGATCCAAGGTTATTTTATGAAACTTGAACAGTATGTGGTAGACATATAGATGCATCATATTCAAATAATAACCTAAATGGTCTATAGTATATGGATAAGGTTAAACGATTAGGATCACATCATTTATAACACTTTACAACTATTGTAATAATTACAAAGTAGGTTGTATCTGTAATGTCACTAGGATAAGACAAACGAGTGGAGGATATCCTATACAAAGAGTCTGTATAAGACCGAACCACAAAATGATTAGTCTCTCTTCATAACATTGTTAATTGAATAAATTAACATTTCATAGGATGACCATAAGTGACTCAGCCTTAATCCTAAGTGAGTTGTAAACTCTTGTCTATGAGGGCAATCCTTTAATCTATATGGGTGAAAGTGGCAAGGTTTGCCGACTCAATAAGCCTACCATTTTGGGGATTGGTCCGAGTAGGGAGCTAGGAACATAGCTACACAAGATGGAATTCATTCCTTCTCGTCTTTAGGGTAAGTAGGTGAATTGCTCCCTTAAAAGATGATTTTAGGTCTTGAACATTAAGGCCTCACCCTCTCACTGGTCCGAGAGGGATTAGTTTATAGATGGACTATAAATTATTTGTTCGTTAGAGAGATCGGTGGTATTTAGGGAGTTAGATGTAACTATAGGGTAAAAAAGTAATTTGATCCAGTTGTAGTTACAAGCGATTTGTGAATGGTCGACTTACTATTGATTGGTTATATCCATGGACGTAGAAATATATCTACGGTGTGAAAACTGCAGTTATGGATCTTGAAGGAATGGAATTCCTTTTCGGGTGTATGTGAACGTCGTGCAATCTTAATTCAATTTGAAACCACGAAAATAATCAAGAAATACATATAGATTTGCAACAGGATAAACAACAAAATTAATCCTATAAACATGCTTTCTAATTTGAGAGGACGAGAAGTAGAAATTACTCACCCTTGTAGAAATTTCTTCTTCACGTAAATCCTCTCCAAGCCTTGAACCCAACACAGCACGAACATTGGAACTTTTCCAGTAAACACAAACACTACAATAACAAACCTCTAGACATTGCCACAAAATTACCTTACTATTCTCCAACAAGGAATGAAGTTGTGGGACTTTTTTAGAGTTTTATGAGAGGGAAATTGAATGCAGAGAAGATTAGAGAATATTTTGAAAGGGAGTCTTTTTGGAAAGCACGTTTGTTGTTATTCCTGTCCAATTATGTATTCAAAATACAAATAAAGAAGGGATGAGGAAAGAAGTTACATAACTCCCTCCACGTGAAGACAAAAAAATAACTCCTCTGTAATAGGGAGTTATTAAATTAATATAACAATAATAATAATAGTAATAATAATTAAAATAATAATAATAATAATAATATAATTAATTAAGCAACCATTAATTAATGGTAGATTTTCAAAAATATAAAAATAAGGAAAACTATTTACACAAAATAGCAAAATTTTAATCTCATTTGATAGAGGCCGATAGAAGTCTATCAATATCTATTAGTATTTTATTTTATTTTTTGTTATTTTTGTAAATAGTTTGACATTTTTTCTATATATGAAATTTTTCCTTAATTAATTATCTACATATTATGCATCCTAATCAAATTAAATGCAACTCTCCCTTATAACATATAGTTTTAATATGAATCTTATTTATATTAATTTTAACCTATAGTGTTTATATAAATCTTATTCATATAAATAATATTTTAATCTTATTCAAATATTTATCTCTCACATATTAAATAGTTTTAATTATGAGTCATATTTATAATTACCTATATACTATAATGTGTCGAAATACATTATACTTTATATTAATCACATTAATATAATCAACACTTTTAATTTTTTTCAGATAATTTAAACAATTAAAATTATTCCAAAAACAATTATTCCTTGTGTTTATCCTTAATGAGCTAGCAAGAGGACCTCATGGACCTACAGATTAGAAGCTCCAATAATATGAGATTAATTAATTAAGAAAATCTCATAGACCTACAAATTAGAAGCTCCAATGATGTGAGATTAATTAATTAAACTCCTTAATTAAATTAATCAATATTCACTAACTATCAGTTATTCCACTAAAGACCGACAACTGCACTCTTCGCATTATAGATATATATCTATGTCCATGGATATAACCAATCAATAGTAAGTTGACTCTTGATGCGTTGTAAATGTGATGCGATTATGATGTATGTTTGCGGTGATGAGTTATGCGTTGCACATGCAAGTTTTCCTAGTAAAGCCCAAGTATAAATCTCACTAGGTTTCCTGGTAAGTCCAGGGTCGAACATAGGGACTACTGAGTTACTATGCGACAGTGAATTTGATTCCTTTGTGGTGACAAAAACAAATAAGTTGGTTGGTATTTTGTTTAAGTGTAAATCCTATGCGACAGGTTCGAGTAAAGAGTTGACGAAATCGAGAATTACAATGAGTATGCAATGAACGGGTTGAGAAAGAATTTAGCTAACACTTCCTAAGATTGCGTTCAAGTTATGCGATCATGCTACACACACAACGACAACATGCCATCTCTCAATGCAAATGCCATAGTTCCTAATTCTAGGACGCATGCAACATATACGATAATGTCGATAGGACTTATGTCTAAGCATCTATTCTTGTCTATGTGATGATGAATGATGCACACATACACAAGGTGACCGCATACTATCATATCCTACTTCTAGGGTGCATGCGATGCATAAAAGCAAACAGAACTTATGTCTAAGTTTCTATCTCTTGCTTATGCGGTTCTAATCTGACTCTCTCAAGCCTAGATTCTTTCTTTAGACTACTCTCTCAAATATCTCTAAAGGTGAATGACGCATACATAAGACAAGATGATCGCATAAAGTGAAGATCTTAGGTCATGCTAGCTAAGTATTTCTCAATCCATTTGGTAATTCAGCTACTCATGCGAATTGTGGAGAGATTGAATAGATATTGAAATGAGAATTCCATTTTCTATAAATAAAGTGCAAAATACAAAATAACAATGGAAAGTAGGGATAAGAAGCCTGGTAGCAATGTTTTGCTTCCCGTGGCTTTTACACTGTCTTTTCACTCCAACGCTACCCAGAAAAATATCCTTGTTTTCGCAAGTGTTGACTCTCTCTTCTTTTATAGCACTTCCCGGCAGTCTTTCGAGCTATCCAGGAATGTCGCGTTTTCTTCTCTTTGCTCGTCTCCGCCTTCTAAGTATAAGAATAACTACAGACTAACGACTTATCTACTTTGTATCTGATCTAACTTGTTATCTGGCAAACTCCTTTAACGATGGTCGCTTTCGGTATTTATAGAGCTCAAGGTGAAGAAGCTTTTCTCTCTAATGATTGCAATGATGGGAGGTCATTAAATCTTTTGCTCTGATGTGCCGATTAATGGTCACCGAAAAGTTGAATGTACTTGCTACAGTGTGTCGTTAACGGCTTGTCAACTAAATTCGGATTCGACCGTCATCAGCTTTCCATCCTATCATGATTTATTATGCTTTCGCCTTGATGCGCCATCTTTATGCGGCCACCTTCTTGAGCAACTTCTCGCGAGCGCATATGATCGCATGACTTTGCGATCGCAATCTTTCAATGCGTGCGGACGCTAAATTCCTTGGATCACAATTTTACTTGCGCCAACACATTTTTCCTGCACAAAATAAGTAAATTAGCTGCTTTTATGCGATGGGCGCATGCGATCGCAATATGCTCAGTTTAACGTTTTTGGACATGATTTTGTATCCCGTGCATGCAACATGTTGGGTTGATTCCTCTTAGGTCTGCTAGTGTCCATCCTATTGCTTTTATGTACTTCATATTTTCTTGTTCTTCTTGTAGCGCAGAGAAAATTATCACTGACAAAGTTTCATTTTTCCCCAGGAAAACATACTTCAGATGACTTGGCAGAGTCTTTAATTCTACGGTAGGTGGTTGTTCCAAGGATGGTTTTTGTGCTTTTCTCTCTTCATTCAAATTCACCTTTTCTTCTTTGTTCGTTGTTTCCATGATCACATTGTAGGTTTCTACGGATGCAGTCGCATCCTCTCTTTCATCTTCTTCTTTGGACTCCTCTTCTTCATTACAACTGGGTTCATTGTCAGAATCGGATAGGTCTTCATCTTCTGGATACTTTATGGCTTTAATGATATCAAACCTAAGCTTCTTCCCATTTACACTCAACGTAATCTCTCCCTTGTACACATCAATTTAAGCGCAACCAATAGATAAAAATGGTCATCCCAATATGATAGGAACATTTTTGTCCGCTTCGTAGTCGAGAATGATGAAGTCTGCCGATAGAACGAATTTGTCAATTGAGACCAGGATATCCTTCAACTTTCCCTCTGGGTGAACTAGGGACCTGTCCGCTAGCTGGAGAGTCACCGTCGTGGGCGTCAGTTGCCCCAAATTCAACTGTTTGAAAATCGAAAGGGGCATTAGATTTATATTGGCCCCAAGATCACAAAGCATTTGACCTATATATATCTCGCCAATTGAGCAAGGTATTGTGAAACGTCCGGGGTCGCGCATCTTCAGTGGAATTATGATGTTTGACTTTTGCGTTAATGCCACCGTTGCGAACTTTCCTGTACTCCTGTTCTTTGTCACCATGTCCTTAAAAAACTTAGCATATTTTGGCATTTGTTTTATCACTTCTGTGAAAGGGATGTTGATGTGTAGCTGTTTTAACATCTCCATGAAATGATGACACTGCGCTTCATTATTTTGCTTCTTCTTAAGTCTTTTCGGGAATGATGGTAGCTTTACCTTCACGGTTTCTTGTTCCATAGGTTTAAAAGTGGACGCCACTTCCAATTCTGTCGTCTCATTTTCTTCTGGTTCATCCTATGTCAATGGGGTCTTGGATTCCATCGCAACTGGAGTAGTCCTACTTGGCTCCGTCTTCTCTTTCCCTATTATCTTTCCACTTCGCAAAGTCACGACTTGACATTGCTTCTTTCTTGTGTTCCCTGGGTTGCGAGGAAGCTCAGTTGAACTCGGCAACGCCCCTTGCGGTCTATTTTTCAGTTTGCTCACAATCTGTCCTATTTGGATTTTGAGATTGCAGATTGAAGCCGCCTGATTCTGGAGCACCGTCTCATTCTTTTCTATGTACTGCTTTAATAGGCTCTCCAGGGAAGAAGATGACGGCGCTTGTGAGCTGCTAGTTTGATTTTGCGATTGGTCGTTTGTTCATGGGAAAAATCCTTGTGGCCCTTCTTTTTGTGCCATGGGTTGATAACTTTGTTGATTATTTTTCCACGCAAAATTGGGGTGATTTCTCCACCTGGGGTTGTAAGTGTTAGAGAAAAGATTGTTCTTTATGAAGTATACAAATTGCGGGTTCCTTGGACATTCTTCCATCGGATGTGCTTCTCCACAAGAGGCACAACTTGTGCTCTCTGATTAATTGTGTTAACCTGCCCTCTTTGCGTTCATGGGCTATTGATTGCGATGCCCTGTATCAGATTCATCATCGCATTCATTTGATTTTGTAGGGATGAGATGGCCCCATTGTTTGCGTCTGATGGAACACGAGACATACGCAGCGGGATAAGGATCTAATTACACACTAATTGTTTTTAATTAAAAAGAAATAAGCATGCAAATGAAGGAAAAACAGTAAATTAATATGGATAGAAAAAACCATGCAACAATTGCATGAAACAAATCCATAAAAACCCAACACCTAGAATCCACTATCTAAGTGGGCTTAATGTCTCCACTATAAGCCAACACCTAGCCCACTATTTTGTTAGTGGAATTATCCAACAAAAGTTTGGATTTTCCCACTAACTTTAGTCAAAGGGCAAAATAGTCATTTTGTCAAAGTCAAACTTTGACCAAAAAGTCAACATTTTGACTTTTTATGATTTCCCGTGTTGACTAATTTTGACCTCCCGAGCATGATTTCACATTCATTTTCTCGAAATTTAAATCACATTTAAATATAAGGCCAGTCAAAGTTTGACTTTTCAAAGTCAAAAGTCAACTCTTTGACTTTTTACATCTTTGACCATTTCCATTATTTCCGAGCTTCTGAATATGAACGTATTCATATTCTTGATATTTAAATCACATTTAAATATTAAAGCTATATCTCTAAACTAAAAAACCGACCATTATATCACATATACTTATCAGTTTCTCTCTCTTCACCTAATTCGAACAATTCGAATTATTCTATCATACTGTTCTAAGTTTATTCCATATGAGCTAGTAGAGGAACCTAATGGATCTATAGATCATGGGCTCCAACGATCCGAGATTAGCCAGCTAAACTCTTTAAACGGAGCTAATCAACATTCGTTAACTAACGGGTCATTCCACTATAGTTCCGTAGTTGCACTCCCCTCACTATAGATATATTTATGTCCATTTGATATAACTATGATTAGTAAGCTAATCCTTCACAGGTTGTTCGTAATCTCGGCTGGGTCATAAAAACCGTTTTTACCCCCAAGACTACATCTTGTTCCTTAAGTTCTACTGATCCTCTAATGAATAATTGGTTTAAGGTCCAACCTATAAACTGAACCCCTCTCGAGCCAAGGAGAGGGTGGGGCCCTTTGTTGAAGACCTAGATTCAGTACTAAAGGGAACAACCTATCTACTATCCCTATAACGGGTAGGAGTGAATTTCTTCTTGCACCCTATGTTCCCAACTATCCACCTGATCTTACCCCTAAAATAGGAGGCTTATTAGGCCAGCGATAATGAGCTGCCCTCATCTATGCAGATCTAAGGATAATTCTGAGTGAATAGGAGTTCATAGTTAGCTCAGGATTAAGATTAAGTTACCTAGGTCATCAATTAACGAAATAGTCAATTTTTTTTTACATAAAACGACATTTAGAACGTAAAAAGTGACTATTTCATGGTTCAGTCTTATGTAAACTCTTTACATAGGATGCCCCCACTTTCATGTCTCCATATGAACGATTTAGGATCACCTCGTTTGTACTACTACAAAATGGGCCGCATCCCCAGAATAAGGCGCCCAACCTTATTCATATACTATAGACCATTTTGGCTATATATTTGAACTTGATCCACATTTATGTCACTACATAAAGTTCAAACTACATTAAATAGCCTTAGGACCTTAGTTTATTGGATTCAAGATTGTAATTTCAATAACAACTTTATCGAAAAATAAAACAGAATATGTTTATTAATTTACAAACGACGAGTTTTAGGACATAAAATCCAACAGCGTCACCTTCTCGAATTTTTAATCGTTGATCGCTTTCGCGCTAATCTTCGTGATTCTTCGAAATGCAATCAAGAATATTTTTAGCCTTATCATACGTTTTTTTGAGCAGACCTCCAGCTGTTGTCGCATTGGTAGCCGTCTATGATGCAGGGTTCAAATCGTGATAAAATATCTCCATCTGAAGATAGTCAGGTAAGCCATTGTGCGGACAATCTCGCACCAGTCTCTTAAACCTTGCCCAGGCATCGCTGAGCGATTCGTCAATGTCCTGTTCAAAATTGTAATCAACTTCCTCCTTCTTGCGTTCTCGGTACGGGGGAAGTATTTCTTCATGAACTTCTTTACTACTTGTTCCCACGAAGTTATCTCCCCTGGTTCGAGAGAATAGACCCATTTCCTTGCCTGATCGCATAGTGAAAATGGGAACAACGTTAGTCGAACTTTTTCAGCTGAGATGTTTGGGAACACAAAAGTATTGCAGATTTCGATGAAACTCCGGAGATAGGCGTGCGGATTCTCGCCACACCTTCCACCAAACTGTCCAACCGTCTGAATCATCTGCAACATAACCGGCTTCATCTCAAACCTCGATCCATCTAGAGCTAGCCTCATGATTCCTGTGGAGAAATCATAGATGTTGGGCAACGCAGAGTCCCGGATGGGTCTATTTCGGTCGTTAGTCAGGAGAATGAGGTTTGCCATGATATTGTTCGCGTTTGCTACTTTTTCTTCTGGTTGTTCTGCCATTCTAGGATTTCTCTCTTGTTTTTGTCGGCGGTTGTCTCTCTGTTTTCTTAAGAATGTTCTTTCAATCTCTGGGTCGTAGTTGGGCTCAGGAACGTGTCCTTCGCTCATGCGACACCTGCCTCTTCCCTTACCAGAGGATGACAGTGCACAGAGGTCGAAAGCTGCAAAGAAAATAAAAAAGTTACTGTTAGCGCAATATGTACTGCCATAATCCCCGACAACGGCGCCAAAAACTTAATGCGTTGTAAATGTGATGCGATTATGATGTATGTTTGCGGTGATGAGTTATGCGTTGCACATGCAAGTTTCCTATAAAACTCAAGTATAAATCTCACTAGGTTTCTTGGTAAGTCCAAGATCGAACACAGGGACTACTGAGTTACTATGCGACAGTGAATTTGATTCCTTTGCAGTGACAAAAACAATAAGTTGGTTGGTATTTTGTTTAAGTATAAATCCTATGCGAACGGGTTCGAGTAAATAGTTGACGAAATTGAGAATTACAATGAGTATGCGATGAACGGGTTGAGAAGGGATTTAGCTAACACTTCCTAAGATTGCATTCAAGTTATGTGATCATGCTACACACACAACAATAGCATGCCATCTCTCAATGCAAATGTCATAGTTCCTAATTCTAGGACGCATGCGATGTATACGATAATGTCGATAGGACTTATGTCTAAGCCTCTATTCTTGTCTATGTGATGATGAATGATGCACACATACACAAGGTGACTGCATACTATCATATCCTACTTCCAGGGTGCATGCGATGCATAATAGTAAATAGAACTTATGTCTAAATTTCTATCTCTTGCTTATGCAGTTCTAATCTGATTCTCTCAAGCCTAGATTCTTTCTTTAGACTACTCTCTCAAGTATCTCTAAAGGTGAATGACGCATACATAAGACAAGATGATCGCATAAAGTGAAGATCTTAGGTCATGCTAGCTAAGTACTTCTCAACCCATTTGGAAATTTAGCTACTCATGTGAATTGTGGAGAGATTGAACATATATTGAAATGAGAATTCCATTTTCTATAAATAAAGTGCAGAATACGAAACAACAATGGAAAGTAGGGATAAGAAGCCTGGTAGCAATGTCTTGCTTCCCGTGGCTTTTACACTTTTTTCACTCTAACGCTGCCCAGAAGAATATCCTTGCTTTCGCAAGTGTCAACCCTCTCTCCTTTTATAGCGCTTCCCGACAGTCTTTCGAGCTGTCCAGGAATGTCCCCTCGGTGTCTTCTTCTCTTTGCTCGCCTCCGCCTTCTAAGTATAAGAATAACTACAGATAATGGCTTATCTACTTTGTATCTGATCTAACTTGTTATCTAGCGAACTCCTTTAACGATGGTGGCATTCGGTATTTATAGAGCTCAAGGTGAAGAAGCTTTTCTCTCTAATGATTGCAATGATGGGAGGTCATTAAATCTTCTACTATGATGTACCGATTAATGGTCATCGAAAAGTTGAGTATACTTGTTGTGTCGTTAACAGCTTGTCAACTAAATTTGGATTCGACGGTCATTAGCTTTCCGTCCCTTCATGATTTATTATACTTTCACCTTGATGCGCTGTCTTTATACGGCCACCTTCTTGAGCAACTTCTCGTGAGCGCATATGATTGCATGACTTTGTGTCACAATCTTTCAATGCACGCGGACGAAGAATTCCTTGGATCGCAATTTTACTTACGCCAACGCATTTTTCCTGCACAAAACAAGTAAATTAGCTGCTTTTATACGATGGGCACATGCGATCGCAATATGCTCAGTTTAACGCTTTTGGACATGATTTTGTATATTTTTACCGTCGCATTCCCTCATTGTTTTACTTATTTGCGCTGTAATAACGTGCATTTCTGCCCGTTATCAACTCTTTACAAATTTCTCGTAACTACAACTGGGTCAAATTACTATTTTACCCCTAGTTACATCTAACTTCTTAAGTACCACAAATCCCTCTAATGAATAATTAGTTAAAATCCAGCTATAAACTAGACCCCTCTCTGGCCAGTGAGAGGGTGAGGCACCTTATTGTTCAAGATCGAGAATTAACTCTTGACGAAATAATTCATCTACTTACCCCGAAGACGGGAAGGATTGAATTCCATCTTGTGTAGTTGTGTTCCCAACTCCCTATTCAAATGAATCACCAAAAAGGCAAGTTTATTGAGTTGACGAATCTGACAACTCTCACTCATACAGATCAAAGGATTGCCCTCATGGACCGGAGTTCACAACTCACTCAAGGTTAAGGTCAAGTTACCTTTGGTCATCCTAGTGAAATGTAAGTCTCTTTAAGTGATGGTATTATAAAGAGAGACTAATCATTTTGTGGTCTGATCTTATACGAACTCTTTATACAAGATACATCCACTCACATGTATCCACACGAATGATCAGGATCAGATCATTTGTAACATTTTACAACAATTGTAAAAATTACAAAGAGGGTCGTATCCTTAGTGTTACCAGGATAAGATACCCAGCTTTATCCATATACTATAGATTGTTCAGGTTACTACTTAAACATGATCCACTTATATGTCAACTACATACATGTTTTAGTAACATAAAATAATATTGAATTTTAGTTTATTGGATTGGGTTAATACAAACTAAATGTCAAAATTGTTGAGTTTTATATCCTAAAACTCGTTGATAGTAAATGTAAATAATTAACCGTCATTAATAAAGAGCTATTAATGTTATCTCAATAAGTGTTATTGATTGTGTTGTATTTATTTTGTCTTATTAACATTGAAATCCAATCAACTAACATTTTGGGTTGTCTTATGAGTCTTAAATAGTATGTAGAGACATATGGGGATCAATGTTCAAGATATAACTTGAATAGTCTATAGTATAAGGATAAGGTTGGATACGTTATCCTGGTGACACTATGGATGTGACCTACTTTGTGTTCGATATAAATGCAATGATCAAACGCGTTCATGTAGAAGATATGCGAGTGGAGGTATCCTATTCAATGAGTTTGCGTAAGACCGGGTCACAAAATAGTAACCACTAGATGTAACTCCGTTGACTAGTTAGGTTCCTATTTTAATAAGATGACCTAGGCAACTTAGCCTTAATCTTGAGAATATTATGAACTTTTGTTCACGAGGGATTGTCCTTTGATTTGTATGGGTGGGAGTGGCCGATTTTTCAACTCAATATGCCTATCATTTTGGGGACAAGATTGAGGAGGGAGCTGAGAACATAATTATACAAGATGGATTTCACTCATTCTCGACTTCAAGGTAAGTAGATGAGTGTTCCCTTAAATGGTGTCTTTGCAACTTGAACAAAGGGCCTTATCATCTCTCTGTTTAATGGTTGGACTATAAACAAGTTGTTCATTAGAGGAGCACTGGTACTTAAAGATATAAAAGTAACTCAGGGGTAAATGGTAATTTGACCTAGCTAGTGTTACGAATACTTGTGAAGGACTAGCTTGTTGTTATTGGTCTATATCCGTGGACACAGTAATATATCCACAGTGAGAATAATGCAACTGTAGGTCTTTAGTGGAGTGTACCCACAATTAACGAACATTGATGGAATTAGTTAATGAGTTTAGCTAATTGATCTCATGTCGTTGGAGCTTCTAGTTTGTAGGTCAATTAGGTCCCCTTCCTAGCTCATTGATAACAGGAAGAAATGCACGTTATTACAGCGCAAAGTTATAAAACAATAAAGTATTGCGATGGTAAAAATATACAAAATTGCATCCAAAAGCATTAAATTTATAACATTGCGATCGCATGTGTCCATCGCATTAAAAATAGCTAATTTATGTATTTTGTACAGAAAATGCGTTGGCACGAGGCGGAATTGCGATCCAAAGAAATTAACGTCCGAGCGCATTAAGAGATTGCGACCGCAAGGCTATGCGATCGTTTGCGTTCGCGAAAATCTACTCAAGAAGGTGGCCGCATAGAGCCGGCACATCAAGGTGAAAGCTTAATAAATCACGATGGGATAGAAAGCTGATGACGATCGATTCCGAATTAAGTTGACAAGCCGTTAACGAACACTATAGCAACTACACTCAACTTTTCGGTGACAATTATTCGGCGCATCAGATAGAGAATTAATGACATCCCATCAGTGCAATCATTTGAGAGAAAAAGCTCTTCACCCTGAAGCTCTATAAATACCGAAGGTCACCTTTATTGAAGAAGTTTTGCTGAGTTCGGTTTTTCATTCCAGCTGAGCCATATAGAAGATAGTTAGCCTTTGTTTTTAGTTTCCTTATACTTAGAAGGCGGAAGAGAGAGAAGGGAAAAGACGTCGGAAGATCGTCCTGGTTAGCTCGAGAGAGTTCTAGAGAGCGTGAAAAATAGAGAGAGGGCCAACTCTTGTGAGAGCAAGAATATCTTTTGAGCAGGTAGAGAAGAACGGTGTAAAAGCCTATGGAAACAAGAAATTGCTACCAGGCTCTTTATATTAATTTCACATTATCATTCTGTATTTCGATTTCATATATAGAATGGAACTTGCATTTCTACATCTGTTCACTCTCTTTACAATACGTATGAGTAACTAAACTTTCGAATGGGTTGAGAAGTACTTAGCTAGCATGACCTAGGATCTTCATTGCATGCGATCATCTTGTCTTATGTTGCGTCCATCACCCCTTTAGAGCTACTCGAGAGAGAGTCTAAAGAAAGAACCTAAAACTTGAGAGAGCTAGGTTAGAATCTAGACTTGAGAAAGCAAGATTAGATCTGCATAAGCAGGAGATAGAGACTTAGAGATAAGCTCTGTTTGCCAACATGCATCACATGCACCATAAAGATAGATTATGGTAGTATGCGGTCGCATTGTGTATGTGTGTGTCATTTGTCATCGCATAGACAAGAATAGAGGCTTAGATGTAAGTCCTATAGACATCATCGCATACATCGCATGCGTTCTAAAACGATAAGCCATAGCATTTGCATTGAGAGATGACTTGTTGTTGTATGTATGTAGCATGATCGCATAACATGAACGCAATCCTAAAAAGTGTTAGCTAAATCCCTTCTCAACCTGTTCCCCTACATACTCATCACATCTTTTGTATTATTAACTCTTTTCTCAACTCCGCCGCATAAACTTTATACTTCAAACAACATACCAACCAATGCATTGTTTTACTTGTTACCGCAAAGTAATCAAAAACTACCATCGCATATTGTTCCTTAGTCCCTGTGTTCGACCCTAGACTTACCAGGCAACTCAGTAGGATTTATACTTGGATATTGCTGAGAAAACTTGCATGCACAACGCATATTCCACCATCGCATTCTACACCATTATTTCATCGTATTAAACACGCATCAAGTTTTTGGCACCGTTGTCGGGGAACTACGGTAATACATTGTGCTAACGGTAATTTTTTTTTATTTTCTTTGCAGCTTTCAATCTCTGGCGAATTACAACCCAGAGACTAAAATAGCGTTCCGACGAAGATTGAGAAACAAACGCCAACAACAACAAGATAGAACTCCAAGAATGGCAAAACAACCAGAAGAGAGGGCCGCAAACGCAAATAATATAATGGCCAACCCCATCCTCCTGGCGAATGACCGCAATAGACCCATTCGGGACTATGCATCATCCAACCTATATGATTTCTCCCCAAGAATCATGAGACCAGCTCTGGATGGATCGAGGTTTGAAATGAAACCAATTATGTTGCAGATGATTCAAAAACGGTCGGACAATTTGGTGGAAGGCGTGGCGAGGATCCGCATGCCTATCTCCGGAGTTATATTGAAATCTGCAACACTTTTGTGTTCCCAAATATCTCTGCTGAGGAGGTTCGACTAACGTTGTTCCCATTTTCCTTATGCGATCAAGCAAAAAAATGGGCTTATTCTCTCGAACCAAGGGAGATAACATCGTGGGAACAAGTAGTGAAAAAGTTCATGAAGAAATACTTCCCTCCAACAGAGAACGCAAGAAGGAGGAAGTTAATTACGAATTTTGAACAGGAAATTGATGAATCGCTCAGTGATGCCTGGGCGAGGTTTAAGAGACTAGTGCGAGATTATTCGCACAATGGCTTACCTGACTGTCTCCAAATGGAAATCTTTTATCACGATTTGAACCCTGCATCGTAGACGACTGCCAATGCGGCAGCAGCTGGTGGTCTGCTCGATAAGACATATGACGAGGTGAAAAATATACTTGATCGCATTTCCAAAAATCACGAGGACTAGAGAGAACGATCAACGATAGATAAAAAACAGTGACGCAAATAATTGGGCCATCGCATCCCTACAACCCAAATGAATACGATGATGAACCTAATACAAGGCATCGCAATCAATAGCACGGGAACGCAAAAAGAGCAGGTCAACGCAATTGCTCAAACGACCACGAGTTGTGTCATCTGTGGAGAAGCACATTCGATTGAAGAATGCCCAAGGAATCCGCAGTCAATATGCTTCATAAAGAATAACCATTTCTCTGATACGTACAACTCCGGGTGGAGAAACCACTCTAACTTTGCATGGAAGAATCAACAGCAAAATTTTCAACCTATGGCGCAAAAAGAAGGGCCACCAGGATTTTTCTCGCGAACAAACGGTCAAACGCAAAACGAAGCCAGCAGTTCGGGCGCTGCAAACTTCATCTTTGGAAAGTTTGCTGAAGCAATATATTGAAAAGAATGAAACAGTGCTTGAGAATCAAGTGACGTCCATCCACAATCTTGAAATTCAGATGGGACAGATTGCGGGCAAACTCAAAAATAGACCGCAAGGAGCGTTGCCGAGCTCAACTGAGCTCCTTAGCAACTCTAGGGGTACAGGGAAGGAACAATGCTTAGCAGTCTCCTTCCTAAGCAAAAAAACGACAGCGGAAGAAAGGGAAGAGCCCACTAGAACCAACCTGAATGAGGTGAAGACCAAGAACCTGTTCACATATGATGCAGAAGAGCCCGAGAAGAGGAACCCAAAGGTTGCATCCACCTTCAAGCCTCTAGAACACGAGATAGAAGAAGTATAGCTACCACCATTCCCGCAAAGATTGAAAAAGAAACAGAATGATGAAGAAAGGATCGTTGTAGTAGCAGTAACATAAAGGTTACGTACTATGGTCCCACCAAAAATGTGCGACCTAGGAAGCTTCACGATACCTTGCTCAATTGGAGGGGTCTACAGTGGTCAAGCACTATGCGATCTCAGATCGAGTATAAACTTAATGCCACTGTCCATCTTCAAATGATTGAATATGGGCACACTCACGCCCACAACGGAGACTCTTCTACTTGCGGACAAATCCTGAATACATCCCGAAGGAGGGTTGAAAGATGCCGCAGTCTCAATTGACAAATTCATCTTACCGGCAAACTTCATCATTTTGGATTATAAAGCGGACGAAGATGCACCCATCATATTGGGACGACCATTCCTCTCGACCGGTCGCGCTAAAATTGATGTGCACAAGGGGAGATCGTAATGAACGTCAATGGGGAAAAGTTCCGGATTGAGGCAATCAAGATTCCAGAAGACCGAGAAAAGAAGAGAAAGTCGCCTTGGACATAAAAAACACAGATTGAAATAAGCAGTCCCTGCGTTACTATGCGACTCAAACTCATCAAGGACGCAATCCTTTTGGAATATCCTTTTTCCTATCATTGATTCATGAACTTTCGTTACCTTTCTTTTATTTGATATCGTATATTTGTCTTTTTGCATCTAAAAAAAAATGGCGTCGCGATCGTGGTAAACAATTTTGCTAACTCTGTCTTTTAATTTGACCCTCTTGATGTTTTCTTTGCAACGATCGTGGTGAACGATTACGGAGGAGCTACACGAAAGACATAACTAGCTTATTCCGCCACCGCAATCGAAGAAAGCAGTTCGTCGCAAGGAAGGATGTGTCACACATAATGCGAGCGACAGAGCAAATTTGGGGGGTGTATCTTTTCTTGACTTTTTTTATTTCAAATTTTTCTCTATCGCATATCATTTTAACTTTGATAAATTTTATCATTGCATCCTCTTTTGTTGGCGCAATCATTACACATTGATTAATTTAGTAAGTCACCGCATTATTTCTCTTTGCCAATTATGATTTCAATGATGAAACACATGCCTTTATTTTTTCATATCTACTAGAGGCAACTTAATTTTAAGACAGTCAACTCATGAAATATTTCTAGAAATTAGTGGGCTGCCAGCTTTCTTTCAAACTGACTTTTTACAAAACTTCCTAAGAGCATCGCATGAATTATTTCAATCTTTCAGCAATGAGGACATTGCTGTGTTTAAATTTGGGGGTGCAGTATTCATTTTCAACCTTGCTATTTTTAGGCTCTACAAATAAAAAAAAAAAAAGAAAAAAATCATCATAACGTTGCGATCGGATCCTACTCATAGTTGGATGTCCGCATGACACACGTGGGGGCAAGCCAAAATGAAGGTAGGAATCGTGATCAACGCAAAAATAAATGAGCATAACTCCGCTGCCAAATGGGCATGAATTTAGACTGAGAAAGAGCGCCTTGCTCGTAGTTGAATGTCCGCATGACACACGTGGGGGCAAGCCAAAACGAAGGCTAGGTACTTGGATCAGCGCAAGGTCATGGAAAAATATCTAAAATACGCAAGGATAAAAATCATTTGAAAAATACCCCAGTTAAAAAAGTTTTTTTTATATGAAATAAATCATGCGATGCCGGAAGCAAGTAAAGTCTTTTTGAAGGGTAAACTTGCAGTCCCTAAATTTTAGAAATATTTTAAGAAGAGACCTGGATAAGAATTAAGGAGATTTTGGTACATTGGATTTGAATAAGGCAACCTTGAGAAATCTAGAAAAGAAGAAAGCGGTCGACTTTCTAGAGAAAATCTTTAGCTTATGCTTGAGGACAAGCATTGTTTTAAATTTGGGGGTGTTCTATTGCCGTCATCTTAAATACCCCAGTCTAGATAGAACTCGCCTTAGACAAAAAGTCTATTATAAATAGATTTACTACATATTAATCTTTTACTAATTATTTTAGTTCTAATTTCATTTTATAACCATTTATAAAATAAACAACTAAAACACTCATGCCACATAACGAAGTATTTATAACACTTATAAATATTATATTAAATAAATAAAGCATACGTAAATATAACCCTTATATTATATGATGCATGAGCATGCACTTATGAAAATTAAATCATGCTTCACTAAATCATAACACTTATAATAAAGAGAATATGCATGACTTAAGGTGAGATTTATCTATATGTGCATACCATATGACAAAAAAAAAAAAAGAGAATATATATATATACATCACATGTATAAAACCATGGATTAATGGACCAGAATGAACCAAAACAAAACCAGAATGAGAAAACAATCTATTACATAATTCAGTTGAGCAAATTGGTTCACAAGCGAACCGGGTCTTGAACCACTGGGGGAAGCTCCCATCGTTTAGTAAACGCTTTCAGGTAAACAATCGTGTAGCACACACTAGATGATAGCGTAACAGCTAAACGATCGCATAGATAACAATGAGGCCATGAAACCTGATCGTTTAGACGATCGATTAGCACGCGAAAGGTAAACGATTTACCATGCACTTACTCCGCGATCGTATAGTCAGTAACTAAGCGATGAGGCTTGCTGAGCTATACGATCGTCTAGTGTACGCGCACGTTAAATGACAACCGAGCATCCGATACTCAGCGATCGTCTATCTCATCGTCTAAACGACACGACCAACACGATCGTCTTCTTCACAAAGAACAATAACCCTTGCTCCCAACTTCATCCCCGGTGACTCAAGACTCAAACTAACTTTGAATTTATAAACTCGAAAGCAATTAATTGTGCCCAAAAAACGCAGGGGCCTTTACAATTAACTAGAGAACTCAACAAAACGAGGTTACATCCCAAAAATTTCCATTAATCTGCACATCCACAAACGAATTAACACTTAAAACAGAGAGTAGACATGTTACACCCACCATGAATGTAAATGCAATTCTTTTGCAACAATGAATTGAAATATCAGAAACTTGTCTCTGATACCATTTGAAGGAACTCTTAATTAGAGTACCTACGAGCAGAAGCAGATATTTCCAATTCATTGTGACAGAATTACCGCATATACATTCAAACATACTAATATGCATTCATAATGCTAAAGAGATTAAGAGATCATACTAGCGGAAGATTTCTTCTTCACAATGACTTTAAAACCCAACCGTCTACCTCGAACATGTTGGATTTTATGTCCTAAAACTCGTAGTTTGTAAATTGATAAACATATTCTGTTTTGTTTTTCGATAAAATTGTTATCTAAATTGTAATCTTGAATCCAATAAACTAAGGTCCTGAGGCTATTTAATGTAGACTTGAACTTTATGTGATGACATAAAACATGGATCAAGTTCGAGTATATAGCCTAAAATGGTCTATAGTATAGAGATAAAGTTGGGCGCCTTGTTTTGGGGACACTATGGATGCGGCCCACTTTGTACAAACGATGTGATCCTGAATCGTTCATATAGAGATATGTGAGTGGGGGCATCCTATGCAATGAGTTTGTATAAGACTGGACCACGACTTAGTCACTTTTACTTTATAACACCGTTTACTGTTTAAAACTGATTAATTCAAATTTGATGACCTAGGTAACTCGATCTCAATCCTGAGCTAACTATGAACTCCTGTTTATTCAGGATTATCCTTAGATCTGCATGGGTGAGAGCAGCTCAACAAAGCTGGCTCAATAAGCCTCCCATTTTAAGGGTAAGACCGGGTAAATAGCTGGAGACATACGGTGCAAGACAGACTTCACTCCTACCCATCTCTAAGGGTAGTAGACAGGTTGTTCCCTTAAGTGCTGACTTCAGAATAAGAACAAGGGACTCCACCCTTTCATTAGGCTGAGAGGGACTGGATTTGTTGGTTGGACCACAAATCAATTGTTCTTTAGAGGTTCAGTGGGACTGAAGGAACAAGAAGTGTTCTTGGGGATAAAACGATATTTTGACCCAGTCAAGACCACGAACCGCATATGAAAGATTGACTTACTGGTTATGTTATATCAGATGGACAGAAACATATCTGCAGTGAGGGGAGTGCAACTATGGGACTTTAGTGGAATGACCCGTTAGTTAACAAATGTTGATTAATTAGGTTAAAGAGTTTTACTAGTTAATCTCGGATTGTTGGAGTCCATGATCTATAAGTCCATTAGGTCCCCTTGCTAGCTCATATGGATTAAACTTAGAACAGTATGTTGGATTAATTCGAATTGTTCGAATTAGGAAAAGGGATTAAAACCGACAAGTATATGCGACATCGCTATCTGTTTTTTGTATGGCGCTTTATATTCAAATGTGATTTGAATTTTGAAAATATAAATGCGGATTCATGTTCGGGAGGTCAAAATTAGTCAAGTGGGTCAAAATTGTAAAAAGTCAAGGGTTGACTTTTTCACTAGGGAAAGTCAAAGTTTGACTTTGACCAAATGGGAAAAAAAAACATTTTGCCCTTGCTAGAGTTAGTGGAATTATCCAACATTTTTGTTGGATAATCTTACTAACTTAACTGGACTATGTGTAAACATTATAGAATGACACATAGGCCACTTTGGTTTAGTGCTTTGTGAGGTGTTGATTTTTGGTGAGTTTTTTTGGAAACCAAAAATAAAAAAATTATCCAAGGAGAGAAAGATTTCAAAAACCTCTTTTTATTAAACAATTACATGCATCTAATGCATGTAAAAACACTGATCCCGATGTAGATTTCTTGCATCTTTATTGGTTTGAAAACCAGAGTCAGTGTATCCAGTAAGGATTAAATCCTTAGTACCATACATGAGCATGTAGTTCCTCGTTCTCCTAAGATACTTGAGGATATTCTTAATGGCAGTCCAATGATCATATCCAAGATTAGACTGATACCTACTGACTATCCCTACTTCGTAGCATATGTCAGGTCTAGTACATAACATTGCATACATCAGGCTCCCTACTGCGGAAACATAGGGAATGTGTCTTATATCCTCAACCTCTTGAGGTGTCCTAGGACATTGATCCTTTGACAAATGAATTCCATATCTGTAAGGTAACAAACCTCTTTTGGAATTCTGCATCTTATACCTAGACAACATTTTGTCTATATAAGTTGCTTGAGACATGACTAGTGTTATGTTCTTGCGGTTCCGAATAATCTGAATCTCGAGAACATACTGCGCATTTCCCAAATATTTCATTTTGAACTGCGTTGCTAGCCATTTCTTGATGTCAGTTAGGTAACCTATTTCATTCCCAATGAGTAGAATATCGTCAACGTATAAAACTAAGAACGCTATAATGGAATTGACGATCTTCTTATAAACACAAGGCTCGTCAACATTATGTTCAAAGCCATAAGATTTGATCACAGTATCAAATCTTATATTCCAAGATCTAGAAGCTTGTTTCAACCCATAAATGGATTTTTGAAGCTTACAAACCTTTTGTTCTTGACCCTGTGCAATAAACCCCTATTGTTGAGCCATATAGATACTCTCTTCAAGATTGCCGTTTAGAAAGGCTGTCTTGACATCCATCTGCCAAATTTCATAGTCATGAAAGGTGGCAATGGATAAGAGTATTCTAATCGATTTAAGCAAGACAACGGGAGAGAAAGTTTCTTCATAGTCCACTTCCTCTCTCTGGGTATAACCCTTTGCCACAAGTCGAGCCTTAAAAGTCTGTACTTTACCGGCTTGGTCTCATTTTCTCTTGTAGATCCACTTACAACCAATTGGTTTTACATCATTTGGTTGATCTACAAGTTCCCAGACAGAATTAAAGTACATAGACTCCATTTCGAGGTCCATGGCTTTGACCCACTGATCATGGTCCACATCTTTTATCGCCTGTTTATAGGTCGATGGATCCTCTATGCCGTCATCAGGTATGACGACTTGTGTTTCTGTTAAACCCAAGTAATGGTCAGACTGATAAACAACCCTCCCACTACGTCGAGGCATTCTCAACTCTTGAGAAAGATGTGACCGACCAGATGTACTAGTTTTATCTACTACTTTAGTAGATGAACTAGCTCTATCTGTAACGTCTTTGGAAATTTCATTCAATACTAGTCTACTGCGAGGTTGATGACTTCTTATGTCATCTTCCTCTAAGAATGTGACATTTTTTTATACAAATACCTTATTCTCTTGAGGATCGTAAAATAGACCACCTTTTGTTTCTTTTGGATAACCTATAAATAGGCATAATTTTGAACGATGTTCAATTTTTTTTTTAGGATTTTGCACCAACACGTGTGTGAGGCATCCCAAAATCCTAAAATGACGTAAACTGCCTTTACGCCCTTTCCATAGCTCATAAGGTGTTTCTGAAACACTTTTAAAGGGAATGTTATTCAAAATATAGACAGTAGTTTCTAATGCATGTCCCCGAATGAAATCAGATAACTTAGCAAAGCTCATCATTGAGCGAACCATGTCCAACAAAGTTCTATTTCTTCTTTCAGATACACCGTTCTGCTGAGGCATATTAAGTGCAGAGAGTTGTGACTTGATTCCGTGTTCTATCATATAGTCCTGGAATCTTAAGTCCATGTACTCCCCACTTTGATTTGATCGTAGTGTCTTAATTGTTTTCCCTAACTGGTTCTCAACCTCAGCCGTATATTCTTTGAACTTTTTAAAAGAATCAGACTTGTGATGCATTAGGTAAATATGACCATACCTTAAATAATCATCAATAAAACTGATGAAATATTCATACCTACCTCGAGCTTTGACATTCATCGGTCCACAGAGGTCCAAATGTATGAGCTCTAAGGGTATTGTGGCTCTGAGACCTTTTCCAGTAAAAGATCTCTTAGTCATTTTTCCCTCAAGACAAGACTCACATGGAGGTAAAGAATTGTCTTCTAACTAATTTAGGAGTTCATTCTTAACCAATCTCTCAATCCTTTTGAGATTTATGTGGCCAAGTCTTAAGTGCCATAGATTGGCATTAGAAGAAACTTTTTGTCTTTTATTCTGAGTTTCGGTTGTTCTAAACATCTCAGTATTCAAGAAAAATTTTGCTTTAGTTGGTCTTAACTTATATAAGTTGTTTTCAAGTATAGCAGAACAAATTTGAATACCTTTTCTGAAAATGAACACTTCATTAATTTCAAAAGATATTTTATACATTTGTTCCAATATACATGTGATAGATATTAAATTCCGTCTCATTTTAGGAGCATACAAATTTTTTTTTTAAGTATGATACATCTATCGTTGAAAAACAACTTCAAGTCTCCCTCTGCTCCGGCCGAGACAACCTCTAAAGTTCCATCTTCAGGATTTTTCCAGGAACTAATTTCCTGAAAAGAGAAGCAAATATGATTAGTGGCTCCTGAATCCAATATACTGGTTGAGGTATCATACTCCACTAAACATATTTCAACAACTAGTAAATCATATTTACCTTGTGCTTCTTTTTCTGCTTTTTTCTCAGCAAGGTATTTCGGGCAGTTCCTCTTCCAGTGCCCGTTTTGGTTGCAGTAGAAACATTTTTCTTTTTTTGCAACTTTCTTTTCCTTGTTTGTCATGGGAGTCTTCCCCTTACCCTTCTTTTTCATTGAACATTTTTGTTCTTTGAATGTCCAACTTTAGTTTTAGAGGGCGATTCTTTTAAAACTTTCTTTGTGGTGACAACATTTGCCTCCACTTCTCTCCCCTTAGACTTTGTAAGAGTTTGAAAATGCTGGAGGTCGTTAAGAAGGGTTGTCAGATTAAACTCTATCTTATTCAAAGAAGCATTCGTTTGAAAAGGTATGAAGCTCTTCGGAAGAGACTTCATAATAAAGCTAACCTGATTTGCCTCGACGATGGCGCCACTATTTTCTTCAGCAATATTGAAGTGGACCATCATGTCCAGGACATGTTCTCTAACAGAGGTCCCTTTCTTCATACGCTTATTGTAAATGTACTTAATTCCTTCGTGTCTTAGGATTGATGATGGTTGCCTGAACATCTCTTTTAATGAATCCATGATAGCCTTAGCTATGCCCAAGGATTCGTATTTCTTCGCCAATACATCAGTCATGCTAGCAAGAATATAGACACAGGCTTTATCATTAGCCTTAACCCATCGATCATAGGCATCCCGACTAGTTCGGCTAGCATTCGAGGCAGGGGCCTGAGGACATTCCTCAGTTAAGACAAATCTCAGGTCATCTATTACTAGTATTGTATTTAGATTGTTTTTCCATGTTGAGTAGTTGTCGCCGTTCAGTTTTTTAGAAGCTAATAGCTGAACTAAAGAGCTAGTCATGCTGAAAAGAAAAACATATCCTTTTTAGTAAAAACATTAAACTTTAAAATCCAATTAAGTTTAGCAAAAAATAATGTACCCATCATTATTATATGTGCAACGATATTTCAATGGTTTAGAATAACCTTCACTGAGGGGTGATCGACTATTCCTCCGTTGAGCCAAGAATTTCTTGACTAGATACTATCACCAGAATAACTCTTATTCCTATAGTAACTTAATTATCGCTACTCTGGTCAAGAATTTACTAACACTTGGTAATTCTCATAAGTGTGACCCTCCATTTTCAGACCTCAAAGATCAGAATCATTATGCTCCCAAAGTTGGAAAGACAAGAATGAAAACGAACTTGAGAGGCCCTATCAATTTCTAGAGTTCGCGGAGTTCCGAATCCTATAATACAGCCCTCCGATTGTAAGGTTGCTCTAGGGCAGACATGTAGGCGCATTATAGGAATCTCACGGTGCGACCTAATGGAAGAGACCGTAGGATGTATTGACGCACTTCCTTCTCCCACTTACTATGAACAATTTCCCCTATTCACCTTGGTATTGACTCATGCAAACACTATTCGAATGAAATCCGCTCCCAGGGCGGCCCAAAGCCAAGCATGAATCTCACGGTGTGAACTCTTAGGGACGCTAGAGTTAAAAGTACATTACTTCTCTCCAGCTGAAGTGTTCTAGACGGTTAGGGTATAAAATACTTAGCGATACATTTCGGCTAACTTAAATATATCCTAAGTCTAGGTGATTCATCCGAGTATAACTTTTATACTAGATTTTTAACGTACGATGTCTAGGTGATAAACAAATTTTATTACCTTACACCGCTCACGCATGCTCATAAAACCGGTTTAACCTAACTCAGACGCCAGCTCGATCTCCAGGTAGTAGGTGTTCTGTGAACCCTCAATTTAAAAACCTTCAACCTTAGTCATCTTATCTGACTTTTTGCCAAGATCTTGCCAGGTGAGTTTTCTTGTAACTTTGGTTTTACAAGATATCGACCTATTTTCTATGAAAATTGGGATTGCTCGATGGTTAACCTTAAGTGAGCATGTATCTTATCTGTATTATAGATTTTAGAAGTCTAGGTTATTTTATAACAGTTATAAAATAAATTATAACAATTATAACCCTAGAGCATTTATCTATAACATGCTTCCTTCAAACAAAAATGCTTTAATATAACACTTATATTAAAACTAAGCATGCATAGTATATATTTTATAACACTTCTAACATATAACAAATGCATGTCACATGCTTTTCCTATGGTGGGGTTTTAAAACTATATGGCATACTATATGCACACATAATCAAACAACATTAACATCACATGTATAATAGGTAAACAACACTAAAGTGGATCGATTTTGACATTAAAAACAAACAAATAACTAAATTATTACAGAAATCAGCAACCAGCTTCCCGAAATCGGCTTCAAACACTTTAAACCATCTAGAACCGCTCAGAAATCACTCGAACCGGCCCAAAAACACCAAGAACCAAGTTGAACCAGTCAAACTGGCTCAACCAGGTAAAACGGACCGATCCAGACTGTTTGGTCAACGGAGGCGCGGGGCGGGTTGGCGGAAAGCGCACGGACGAGTGGGTCGCAGAGTCGAGCGATCGCGCGAGGCAGCTTCGAACCGAGTCGGAATGGAGCGGGCAGAACAACCGGGTCAGGTCGATCGTCGGCAGCTGACACACGCAAGGCTACTCTGAACCGGGTTGGACCTCGGGCTGGCGGGCAGGTCGTCGGGTCTAGTGGCCAAAACGGGTCTGGAATCAAAATTTCTTCAATTTTTGAAGTTGTCCTCTCTCCCGAAACCGAGAAATTACAACCTAATTTCAACTTTAATGACTCTAATAAAATTACAGATTCTTTTTCACACATTAATGCTCATAAACATGTGAGTAATTACAAATTTCCACAAGAAATTTAAAGAAAGACAATGCCAAAATCATAAAAAATCCACTTTAGTCCACATTTCATTCAACACTTGAAAGAAAAGAAAAAACTACCCACCAAAAGCAATTGAGCATAATTGAAGCATGCTCTGATACCACATGATGGAACACGAGACATACGCAATAGAATAAGGATCTAATTACACTCTAATTTCTTTTAATTAAAAGGAAATTAACATGCAAAAGTATAAAAAAGAGTAAACTAAAAGGGATAGAATACAACCTTTGTTGCTCCCGAAAAAAACGCATTTTCTCGCTGAATCTCGACCCGAACTCTTTTGGACCACCACTAGAATTTACCCGCTATTCTCTAAACTCAGAACCGGGTTGTGGAACCCGGTGAATGAAGAAATGAAAAAGGGAAGAAAGGGTGGTTCAAGGTTAATGTGTGAAAGAAAGGAGAAATTTTGGTGAGAATTTTGGAAACCAAAATTATAAAAATTCAGCTTGCTTAAAAGAGAAAAGAAGAAGAAATTTGTTTTATAAAACTTCCTTTTTATAAAACAATTACATACATCTAATGCACGTAAAAACTCACCAAAAATCAACACCTCACAAAGTACTAAACCAAAGTGGGCTATGTGTCATTCTATAATGTTTACATATAGTCCATTTAAGTTAGTAGGATTATCCAACAACAATGTTGGATAATTCCACTAACTTTAGTCAAGGACAAAATGGTCTTTTTTCATTTGATCAAAGTCAAACTTTGACTTTCCCTAGTGAAAAAGTCAATCCTTGACTTTTTACAGTTTTGACCCTTTTGACTAATTTTGACCTCCAGAACATGAATCCGCATTCATATTTTCAAAATTCAAATCACATTTGAATATAGAGCGTCATACAAAAAACCGATAGCGATATCGCATATACTTGTTGATTTTAATCCCTTTTCCTAATTCGAACAATTCGAATTAATCCAACATACTGTTCTAAGTTTAATTCATATGAACTAGCAGGGGGGCCTAATGGACCTACAGATCATGGGCTCCAACAATCCGAGATTAACCGGTAAAACTCTTTAACCTAATTAATCAACATTTGTTAACTAACGGGTCATTCCAATAAAGTCCCGTAGTTGCACTCCTCTCACTGTAGATATGTTTCTGTTCATCTGATATAACCATAACCAGTAAGTCAATCTTTCACAGGTTGTTCGTGGTCTTGGCTGGGTCAAAATATCGTTTTATCCCCGAGAACACTTCTTGTTCCTTCAGTCCCACTGAACCTCTAAAGAACAATTGATTTGTGGTCCAACCAAAAAATCCAGTCCCTCTTAGCCTAGTGAGAGGGTGGGACCCCTTGTTCTTATTCCGTAGTCAGCACTTAAGGGAACAACCTATCTACTACCCTTAGAGACGGGTAGGAGTGAAGTCTGTCTTGCATCTTATGTCCCTAGCTAGTTACCCGGTCTTACCCCTGAAATGGGAGGCTTATTGAGCCAACGCTTTTGAGTTGCTCTCACTCATGCAGATCTAAGGATAATCCCGAATAAACAAGAGTTCATAGTTAGCTCAGGATTGAGATCGAGTTACCTAGGTCATCAAATTTGAATTAGTCAGTTTCAAACAGTAAACGGTGTTATAAGGTAAAAGTGACTAAGTCGTGGTCCAGTCTTATACAAACTCATTGCATAGGATGCCCCCACTCATATATCTTTATATGAACGATTCAGGATTACATCGTTTGTACTAACTACAAAGTGGACCGCATCCATAGTGTCCCCAGAACAAGGTGTCCAACCTTATCCCTATACTATAAACCATTTTAGGCTATATACTCGAATTTGATCCATGTTTTATGTCATCACATAAAGTTCAAGTCTACATTAAATAGCCTCAGGACCTTAGTTTATTGGATTCAAGATTACAATTTCAATAACAATTTTATCGAAAAACAAAACAGAATATGTTTATCAATTTATAAACTACGAGTTTTAGAATATAAAATCCAACAAACTCCCACTTGGACTAAAATTCCTAGTGGAGTATCACAATGTCGAATTTAAGTGAGGAAAAGAAACATGTGAGTACAATAAACATATGAATACAATAAACTAGGGCATATACCCAAAAGAACAATCACCACTCATACTGAAGGAAACAGAGATGACACAACCACCAAGAGCCCTCAGTATTCTTGAAGTGAGAATCTAAAGTGTGGGCTTTGTTCGGATTTGGTAAAGGGAAGGAGGAAGAGAGACCGTACACAACAATCAAGCAAGTGGGAGATGAGGTCGTCTATCGCATAGACAAGATGCTTCATCGTTTAGGTGAAGTATACGATCGTGTAGGAAAAAGTAAGCGATCGTCTAAATGATCATGTAGGAAAAAGTAAGCGATCGTCTAAATGATCGTGTAGGAAAGGGTAAGTGACCGTCTAAACGATCGTATAGGAAAAGCTAAGCGATCGTCTATATGATAGTTTAGTAAATTTTAGGAGTTAAACGATCGCTTAGGAAAAGATAAACGATCGTTTAGTAAATATCACACGAAGGTATAATTGATAAGCGATCGTTTAGCAATATTGTATATGTAAGCGATCGTGCATGCACTATCATATAGGCATTGATTTTCTAAGCGATGACACTCTCTTTTTCACAATGTCTGTACATCTCAAGCTCAACATACCGTCAGCTATTTATGCATCTCAAAGTGATCTTTCAATAAACTCATCCGTTATTAGAACAGAAGAGATGCCATCCCATTTCCTTTATAACCATCCAACGAATGTGATCTCATCATATTTATTACATATAAATTAATATCATATATTAATTATAATATTTTCCTCCATTAGATATAAATCATATTTATATCCAATTTCCTCCAAATTAATGTATCTCATATATAAAGTTAATTATATCATATTTAATTAACTTGTTCAATTATATCTTATATACTCGAATTTCCTCTTGTCAATTTGAACATTTCAAACTGACCTAAAAACTGACTCTCAACTTGTATTCAAGCTACCAAGGGGACCTTATGGACCTATGGCTTGAAGCTCCAACGGTACGTGAATAGCTGACTAAACTCTTTAGTCACGATATCTACCATCCGTTAACTGCCAGACATTCCACTAAAGATCGACAGTTGAACTCTTCTTGCCATAAATATATTTCTACGTCCATTGGATATAACCAATCATCAGTACGATGACCCTTCACAGATGCTCGTAATTACAGTAGGCCAATTTATCGTTTAACCCCTGTAATTACATCTTCCTCCTTAAGTACCACTGATCCCTCTAATGAACAATACAACATAGTCCTACTATATGTGAACACCTCTCGAGCCATGAGAAGGTACATGGCGCCACATCGTTCAAACCCCAGGATCAGCCCTTAAGAGAGCAATCTATCTACTTACCCCTGCTTTGGGGAAGGAGTGAACTCCATCTTGTGAAGTTGAGTTTCCAACTCCCAAATAAGACGAATCCCCAAAATGGTAGGTTCGAGTCGGCGCTCTAGCCACTCGCACACATGTAAATCAAAGGGGTCACCTTCAATGGCAAGAGTTCCCAACTCACTCAGGATTGAGGTCATGTTACTTATGGTCATCCTAGTGAATTGAAGTCTCAGTCATGAACGAAGTTATATGACAAGAGAATAACACTTCGAGGTTAGATCTTATACAAACTCTTTGTATAGGACGCCTCCGCTCGCATGTCCACTACACGAATAATTAGGATCAGACCATCTGTGACAAGTCACAACATTTGTAACTATTCCACAAAGCAGGCTGCGTCCGTAGTGTTATCAGGATAAGGTTTTCCTCCTATATCCATATACTACAAACTATTTTGGTTGTCACTTAAGACATGATCCACTTGTACGTCACTACATACATGCTTAAGTTACATAAAGACAACCAGGGATATTAAGTTTATTGGTTTGTGGTAAAATAAAAAACATCTAAATGTGTAAAGTCAAGAAGTGAAGTAAATATCATATATATTATACATCACAAGTGTTCGTACAAAGTTGTTTACAAACTATAGGATACAAGACTTTAGAGCACAAACCCTAACAGTAACAAAGCTTCACTTTGAAGAGTTAGTATGCGTTGGAAAACATCATACTTCATGATTCTTTAACTAGCATGCATTGGAATCATACATTTGCTTGAAAAACTCCTTGTAAAATAACTTAGCATGAGATAAATCTTTCATTTGAAAAATGAATTTCTAAAATATCATAAAAACTTAGTCACTCACGGCTTTTGACAACTACTTAGTAGATGATAAGCTTCCCTTATTGGTGTCAGTCCTGTGGACACAACATTATACTTTAGCTATTGGAAAGAGTCTCCCTTTTGAGACTAACTTTCAAAAAATAAACTTATGATCTTCTTAGTAAAGGACTTCACCTCCCAATGCATACCTTCTAGGTGCTCTACACTAAGAAAAAATATAGTTTTCAAGCTTGGATAGGCGGTAACACTAGTGTCAACGCATGCCCCACCTTCGGCCTTGCCTTATCTTAGGTGTCCACTTGCTGCACACTAACGCCTAGGCCTTCCCTTGGGCACCCACGATACTTATAGTCACCTACACAACCCCACACATAGCCCCAATGCACACCAAGGCTTGCTTCAGCCCATACGCACGCATCCAACCTCGAGCTGCTAACTTGTTTAACTCAAGCAGCTGCTTGCTTGTTCAAAGAATTCTAGATTCAATTTACTCATTAAATAACTCATTTTTCTAGAGCTTTACTCAAGAAGTTTCAAACTTGCTCAAAAATATCTAAAGATGCTTACTTAAAATTTGAGCTTATAATTTTTCGTGGTTTGGCCAGAATCTTCAAAACTTTAGCACTGGCCCTGGATTACCCGAGAGCTTAACCTTCCTGCCATTTCTTCAAATTCTAAGCCAGTTCCCATTGGCTAGCTTAACCTTCCTCCATCATCAACTAGACTCCTTTAAATTTCAAATGACTTTGGAATCTCCCAAATGCTCAAGTAGTTTGATCAAAATAGACCTTTGAATTTAACTTTCCCCTTTTATACTTGAATCTGCGAGCCATGCATCCTTAATAGGCTGCCACAATAGCCACTTAAAGGGCTAATCCCACTAAACCAACACAGTTGGCTTTCTTAATCGATGATTAAGGCTAATCACCTTCCCTTGCCATCAATGTAAGCCTTGCCTTTAGCTAGCTTCAATGCACAACAACCCTCACATGCATGCAACCTCAACGCATGTCTCCAACGCTTGTGCCATCTCATGCCTCACTCAACACCTGTGCTTAAGGTTGACGCCTTGGCCTCTTGGCCTTCAACATCATCGCATCACTTGGCTTTTAACCTTGCAAGGTTGGCCAACATAACCCCTCATCATCGCATATCAAGCCTTTGATCATTGCCCACGCCTAGCTAGTGCCTAAGCCAATGCCTTATCCTGCCAACGATCAAGGCTTAGCCTTGCCGCACGCCCATAATGCATGCTAACCTCCAAGGCACCTTGTCAACTGAAGAAGTATATCAGCATACAGTGAAAGCAACAAGGATCAATAAGCATTCTAATTCATTAATTTTGGCTATAAATAAAGCATGCTCATACAATAACAAGAGGGTTTCATGTAATACCTTTGTAAAACTTCTTGAATCTCGATTCTCAGCTGTAAAACTTCTCCAAATCTCATTGTGAACTACCTCAAGATATTCCCCACTATTCTCTTGGAGCTTTAGATTGAGTTGTGGGACTTAAGATAAGCTTGAATGAAAGGGAACTTGGAGAAGAACTCATTGCAATAACCCACTTGAAGAACAACTTTTTCAACTCGAATTTTTCAGCAAAAACTCATATTGATGCATGCCTCAATTCCAGTCCAATCTTCTCTATTTATTGTAGGACATTCATGTAAAGAAGATGGCTGCATGAGATGCAGCACAGGCATGGAGTTATTGAAGCCAAAGTTAAGTGGGTTTAGTGTGAGCTAGTTGAAGATGATAATGGAAAAATACAATTTCATTTTGTGTTTTCCAATTTTCAAATTCGATTACTAAAATCAATTTGAATTAAAAAATTAAAAGTATTATTAATTTTACAAAATTAATTTCATAAATTAATTTTTAATTAATAATAAATAAATAAATAAATAATTTAATTAATTTAATATCAAGTATTAAATTAATTTTACACAAATTCCACCTTCATGAATTTAATCTTATGCAAACTCATTACATATGATGCCCCGACTCCTTGTAGGATTGTATCAGCAATAGCAGAAGCACAAGGATCATCTAAGCACTCTCATTCACTAATTTTGGTAAAATATAAAGCTCTTGCAGAAAACAAGTGAGTTTCATGATGTACCTCTCGTAGAACTTTTTCAAAGCTCTTTCTTCAGTTGTTATCTTCTCCAAATCTTGTTGTAGACCACCTCAAGATCTTCCTCACTATTCTCTTGGTACTCTAGATTGAGTTGTGGGACTCAAAACAAGCTTGAATCAAGGGATGAAGAAAAAAAGCTCACAGCAGCAATCTTGGTGAAGAACCCTTTCTTCAACTCGAATTTTCTCTAAAAAACTCTATAGAATGCATGCCCGATTTTCACTCCAATCTCTTCACTATATTGCAGATCAATATGCAAAGGAGAGAGTTGCATGAGTTGCAGCTCATGCTTGGAGAAGACAAGGCAAAGTTGAATGCATTTTGGTGAGCAACTTGAAAGATGGATAATGAAAAACAAGCTTTTTCCATTTTTGTGTTTTGTTTTCTTTTTTCAGTTTTATCTCAAAAATCAAAATTTGATTTTAAAACTAAAAAATAAAATTAATTTCATAAATTAATTTTAAATAAAACTTAATTAATTTAATATCAAATATTAAATTAATTTTTACACATATCCATCTTTATATATTTAAATCATATTTAAATATATAAATTCTCCTATTCCATTTAATTCTCAAATTAAACATGTAATTATATCTCATATAATTACTAATTCCCTTAATTCTAATTTTAAAATAAATTATAATTACTAAGTCCCTACTGATCCTCTAATGAACAACTAGTTTGTGATCCAATCACTAAACCAAACCCTTTCAGTCTAGTGAGAGGGTGGGGCCCCTTGTTCAAGACCTGGATTCAGTACTTGGATCTTATGCAAACTCATTGCAAAGGACGACCCTACTCCTCATGTCATAACTGATGCTTAATTTTTATGAAGTGAATTATGGATGATATGCGATGGTGAAATTGCGTTGTGCACTCAAGTTTCCTCAGCAGAATCCAAGTATAAATTCCACTGAGTTTCCTGGTAAGTCCAAGATCGAACTCAGGGACTTGTGAAAATAGATTGCGATGGTAATTTTTATGAAAACCTTGCGGTAACCGGTAACTCAATTAATTGTGGGTTTGTTGTTGATTGCGTTAATGAAAAATAAACAAATGCGGCGGATTTGAGAAAAGTCAGTTGTGTGATAGATGCACTGAGTATGCGGATGAACGAGTTGAGAAGATCCTTAGCTAGCGTTACTTGGGAATGCGTCAAACTATGCGATCATGCTACAACCATGCACAACAAGTCATTTTCCAATGCAAATGCGATGCACCTAAGTCTAGGACGCATGTGTTGAGTGCAAAAGTGTCCATAGAGCTTATCCCTAAGTCTCTACTCTTTCTCTATGTGATTATGCAAAATGCATAAAGGCAAGGTGACCGCATACAATCATACCCTATTTCTAGGATGCATGCAATGCATTGATAACAAATAGTGCTTATTCCTAAGCTCCTATCTCTTGATTATGCGTTCTAACCTGACTCTTCCGAGCCTAGATTCTAATCTGACCTTCCCAAGCCTAGATCCTGTCCTTAGACTAGCCTCCCGAGTATCTCTAATGGACGAATGAAGCATACATAATACAAGACAATCGTATAGAATGAAGATTCCCTAGTTGTGCTAGCTAATCGCTTCTCAACCCATTCAACTGATTTAGCTACTCATGCGTATATAACAGAGAGTGAACAGATATAGAGAAGGAAATTCCATTTTTATAAATGAGTTTGAGTACAAAATAACAATGGAAGATAAAGGTAAAGAGCATGGTAGCAATTCCTTGCTGACCGAGGCTTTTACACTGTCAATTTCTATTCAGTTCCAAAGATGTTCCTGCTTCCGCAGGCGTCGACCCTCTCTCTGTCCTTGAAGCTCTCGGCGCTCTCCCAAACTTACCGGAACGATCTATCAGCACCGCCTTCCTCTCTCGTGTCTGCCTTAAAACGAAAGGGAAACTATGAACAAAGACGTGCGAACTAAAGTATGAAATTTCGAACTGCTGAATGGTGAACCCCTCTTCTGAAGGATGCCCTTGGTATTTATAGAATATCCAGGGTGAAAGTCGGCTTCTTTCTCATGATTGCACAGATGGGACTGCTTTAATTCTTGACTGATGCGCCAAATATTTGTCACCGAAAAGCTGAATGTACTTGTGATCATTATCGGCTGTCAATTTAATTCGGATTCGACTGTCATAAGCTTTCTGTCCCATCGCGATTAATTAGCCTTTCACCCAGATGTGTGCACCATGTTGCGCTGACCAAGTTGCGGCAATCCTTCTCGGGCAAATATTTGCGAACACAATCATCGCAAAGCCTTGTGGTGAAGTTGCGCTCGACCAATGATTTCCTATGATCGCAATTCTTGCATTGCGTCAACGCATATTCTGCATAAAAACACAAAAATCAACAGTTCCTATGCGGTGAACGCATGCGACCGCAATATTATGAAATTGATGCTTGATGGACGCAATTTAAAATGTTTTATCACTGCAAGCAAACATTGTTTAAGAACTTAGCACGATGATAACGTGCATTTCTGCCCGTTATCACTCCCCCAAATTTAAACAATGCTTGTCCTCAAACATAAGCTAAAGATTTCCTTTAGCAAGTCAACCACAATATTCTTTTCCTAGATTTCTCGAGGATACTTCGTTCAAATCCTATATACCAAAGTTTCCTTAACTCTTGTTCAAGTCTTCTCTTAAAATATTTCTAAGACCTAGGGACTGCAAGCTTAACCTTCAAAAGGACTTTACTAATTTTCGGAACATAGCATGATTTATTTCAAAAAGAAAATTTTCCACCGGGGTGTCAAATGATTTTATCCTTGCATATTTCTTGTCATTGTTATTTTTTTTTCAGACCTTGCGCTGATCCAAGTGCTTTGCCTTCGTTTTGGCTTGCCCCCATGTGTGTCATGCAAACATCCAACTACAGGCAATGCGCTCTTCCTCAGACTAAACTCATACCTACTTGGCAGCGGAGTTGTGGTCATTTATTTATGCGTTGATCCTGGTGACTTACTTTCATTTTGGCTTGCCCCCACGTGTGTCATGCGGACATCCAACTACGGGTAAGTGCCTTTCACAACTTAACTCTTATCAACATGGGTTTCCCATAGCGTTGACAGTGGAGTTATTATTCTAAAAAATTTTCTTTTTTTTCTTTCAAAATAGCAAGGTCGAAAATAAATACCTCACCCCCAAATTTAAAATGCGACAATGTCCTCATTGCCAAAAGATTGATATAAGTCATGCAATGTTCTTAGAAAGCTTCATAAAGAGAGTTTGAAAGAAAGCTAGCAAACCCCTAACTTCTAGAAATATTTTATAAGGTGACTATCTTAAAGTTAAGAAGACTCTAGTATATACGAAAGAAATAAAGCATGTTTTTCATCATTGAAATCATACTTGGCAAAGAAACAACATGCGACGACTTACTAAAGTTATCTATGTCAAATGATTGCAGTAATGAAAGAGGATGCGTTGCTAAATCTTTTAAAACTAACATGCGATGCGATAGCGCAAAATTTGAAATAAAGATAAGGAAGAATACACTCCCAAATTTGCGTTGTCGCCCGCATTGTGTATTGACGCATCCATCTTTGCGGCGATCTCTCTTCTTTGGATTGCGGTGATAGAGTGAGATAATTTGCGGCTTTATGTAACATCTCCGTAATCCTGTGCCTTAATCATTGCAAGAAAAATAGAGAGAGTGTTAAATTATTTTAAACAAAAAAAAATTCGTTATCGCAATCTCCCTTTTTTTTTTCAATAAAAGTAATAATAAGTAAAATGCAGATAGATAAATGATGATTAAAGTGACGAAGAAATGAGAATTCAAAAACCAAACACAGGGTATTCCGGGTTTTTCAACTTCACGGAGGTCTTTTCTGGCTGGAAATCACCTCCGCAATATGCCTTCACTCGCTGTCCATTAACCTTAAATGTACAACTTCCATTTTCAGTGATCAGCTCCACCGCACCATGTTGGAATATTTCTTTAATGATGAAGGGTCCAGACCAGCGTGATTTTAATTTTCTCGGGAAGAGCCGTAGACGAGAGTTGAAGAGTAAGACCTTTTGCTCGACTTGGAGGTTCTTACCGCATATGCGTTTGTCGTGCCAGCGCTTGGTGCACTCTTTGTAAATCTTCGCATTTTCATATGCATTAATCCTCCATTCTTCTAGCTCGACCAGTTGCATTTTTTGCGCTTCTCCTGCTTTCTTCAAATCAAAGTTCAGCTTCTTTACCGCCCACAGTGCCTTATATTCCAGCTCCAAAGGCAAATGACACGCCTTACCAAATATCAATGCATATGGGCCTATGGGTGTTTTAAAGGCAGTACGGTATGCCCATAACGCATCGTCAAACTTTGTTACTCAATCTGTTTGCGAAGGTCTTACTACCTTCTCAAGTATCAGCTTAATTTCTCGATTGGACACCTCGGCCTGGCCATTCATCTATGGGTGGTATGCGGTGGCACTTTGTGGAGAATGTTGTATTTGCGCAGCAGCTCCTTGATATTACGGTTGACAAAGTGGGACCCTTCATCACTTATAATGGCACGGGGAGTGCCTAAATGAGTGAAAATATGTTTCTTCAGGAACTGGGAGACTACCGCCACACCACTTGCGGCGCATGCTATTGCCTCTACCCACTTGGATACATAATCGACGACTAATAAAATATAATGTTTACCATTCGAGGGAGGAAATGGTCCCATGAAATCAATCCCTCATACGTCGAACAATTCAAGCTCTAAGATAGTGTTCATTGGCATTGCATGTTTCCATGAAATGTTACCTGTGCATTGGCACCGATCACACTTCATTGCGTAGTCAGTTGTATCCTTGAACAATATAGGCCAAAAGAATCTACTCTATAAGACTTTGTGTAAGCCCTCTCTTCTTCTACTCTTTCTTGGGATATTAGGAATCACATAGTTGAGATTGAACTCGAGGACTTGAGATAAAGTGTGACGTGGATCTTTTGTTAAGATTTATAATTAAAAATAAAAATATTTGGATTGAAGTTTGTTTCATTCAGGAAAAGGAAGTAAGAACTCGGGAATAATTTGAAGGTAATGAACTAGTTGAGCATGTAAAGGACATCCGATGATGAATTTGGCATGCTCGGGATAGGTCAAAATCAGTTGTAAAAGTCAAAGGTCAAATTTGTCGAACTCAAAGTTAAAAAAAAAGGTCAACATCTTGAAATGTGGTGAAATTTTGGTAATTTATGAATTTTAAAAGTAAATTTGATTTGTTTAAGACTTATTGGGAAAAGGTAGCTGAAAATCAAAGGAAATTTAAGGGAAAAGTCGAGTCAAAGATTGAATTTCGGACAGTCTGAGTAAGGTTCAGTGTTTTGAAGTTTTCGAGCTGTAGAAATCGAATTTGATGTTGAAATTTTGAGGTTAGTAAGTTAAGAGGTTATTAACATTTTTCTTAAATGATGTTACAATTAATTTTGACTGGAAATTGGTGAATTAATAGGAAAACCGAGATGAAGAGGAAAAAAGAGAATTTGAGATATTTTGGAAGAATTAAGGTGCTTTCTATTGAAATTTCTTATTGGATGGCTTTGAGGTTAAGTATTAATCATCTGGGCACGTGTTAAACTGGAAATTGAAGCTAGAAAACGAAGAGAAAAAGGGAATTTCGAATTGTTTTGAGATTGGCTGACCGAAGAAGAGGAAAAAATAGTTTTCGAATTAGGGCCGTTCTTTTGAAGGAAAATTGGGAAAAATGAAAGACAATTAAAGAGGAAGTAAAGCAGAAGCTCGTAGGAGGCTTGATTTGAAGAAATTTTGCCAGAGAAGTAAGAAAAACGAAGAAAAACAGTGGCGGTAGAGTTATTGCGAAAACAGAGGATGCTCAGGTTTTTAGCAAATTCGTGTAGTGAGAGACTAATTCGAAACTCCAAATTTAAAGGTAAGTTACTTATAAGGTCCTTCTAGAGTTATATGGTCTTTTATTTGATAGTTATTGGCTGGAATTTCTGATTTTAAGTTCTGAAAATTCTGCTTTTCCTCGCTGGAAAAACAGGGGTACGGTAGAAAGATTGGTCGATTCCGGGAGTTCTAGGCCAATTCGGATGTCCAAACTTTGAGGTAAGTTAATTAAGAGGATGGGTAAAAGGTTTGTATAGGCTAATTAAGCTTTAAATGGCCGGTAAATGATGAATTTAAGTCTGAAACGCTCACCGGAAAAACAGAGGTCAAATCTTGAAATTTCGGAGGTTGAAGAAAGAGCTGATTCATCTATTGTCTGTCATTAAAAGCTAGAAAATCAATTTTAAGGTTAATTAAGGTGTTCTCAATCATAATTAGGGATCCAATTGGTATTGTTATGATATCTTAAACCTGAAATTAGAATAAATTGGGATCTTAAGTCAATTTTGAAGTTGATTAAAGGGTTAATTTAAAGTAATTAGGTTAATGAGAAAAATTAAGGAAAATTGGAATAGAATTAATTTTTGTTGAAGATTAATTTTAAGGTCTTGAGTTAATTTTAGAGCAATCGGGTGAACAAATTACAAATCAAACTCTACCTTGGATCAAATTAGGGATCTGGCAAAAGTTTAAGTGAAATTGGTTATACTTGAAGATTAATTTTCAAATAATTGGATTATGGTCATGTGGAGGATAACTAGAGGATTATCAATATAATTTCAGGATGAACGGGAGATGGAGAAACCGAAATTATGAGGAGGAGCCGATTAATAGTGAGTGGTTTACTTTTGAATATTTTGATATAGAAACTAATTATATTATAGTATGTTATGATTTATGAAATGTGATGGCATGATCTGTTTTACTTGATTGATATTTCAAAAATGTTTAAATCGTGATTTCTAAACTCTTGATGGTTTTATACGATCTTGATTTATCAAAATGTAGTTTAGAACCAGAGTTTACACAATTGTGACTTGTATTGTTTTATATGAAAACCTCTTGATGTTGAATTTAAAAATGCTGAATGTTTGTGAAAGTGGTTTCAAACTACTAATCATTCTACCCGAGAGATGGTTATTTTCCCGTGCTACTTGAATGTGTTTTAATAGCATCGCTCAGGCGATCAGGGGGCTACCGGGGTCAGATGTGGCTCGAGTATACCGGGAAGTCCAGAGGAACCTACGCCTATAGCACCACCCAGGCTATCAGGGGGCTACCACCGGGGTCAAATATGGCCAGAGTATACCGGGGAGTCCAGAGTAACCTGGGCCTGTGGTGTGTATTTATGCTTAGCCTTGAGGCAACTCTGCGTGCACGTATGACCTTGTTATTTGGTTTACACCGCGGGGGGAATTCTTTGTCTAGAGTAACCCGTCGTTGTAAACGAGTATTTGGGTATAGAGGTTGTGTGGTTTTCTGACAACGACTGAATGCTTTATAATGTGTTTATGAGAGTTGATCATGCCACTTTTTTTACTAGCACGTGTTTGAAATGCTGTTGAATCTTTTATACTTTGTTTAATGGTTTACTGAATGATTTGATAAACTTTATTGATGATTTAGAAAGTGATAGCTTATGTTTATATTAAACTACCACTCACTGGGCTTTAGCTCATGCTTTCCATGTTTTTTGTTTTTCCCCAACCCTAGGTAGTGACAAGTTCCTGGTGCTTGCTGAGCCGTCAAACGCCACTAGTGTTGTTAAACATCTGTTGTATTGTTAGTGCATGTATTTGAGAGTATTCCAGAACAACTAGAACTTGTGAGTTACATGTCATGGGAGGTTTTGTTCAAAATAATCCTTACTGTTGGTCTGTAAATCTCTTTAAACAGTATTGTGATTTAAACTGAATCAAATTCCTAAACTCTGTCAACGAACATAGATTATTTTTGGAAATGGGTTTTGGAAGTTTGGGTTTGATCTTGAGTACAAGATATGTTAGGAGTTGGGACGTTAGATGTCATAGAGAGAAGTGATGTTTAACGTCTTCACGCTTCGTTCTAGGTTAGAAGGGAAATCTGGAATGGGGTGTGACACTTTGGCTGCGGTGCGCTGCCCTCCAAAGTGCCTACCATATGGTGAGTCGTGACATTGCGATAATATGCGTTGTTGAGCAGCATTTGGTACGCATAATCGCAAAATCTGATCTGCCCCTCTTTTATATAGATTCGGCTCATCCCAATAATAATGTTTGTATTCATATTTGAGCTTCCTCTTTTGGTGGTAGGTGTAATCTTCAAGAAATTGCTCGCAAACCAGATAATTGACTATGTCTGCATACTAGGGCAATTCTTCAACATGGAATAGTTGCTCATCTAGGAACACTGCACTCACCTCAGACTCATTGCGGTCAACTTCAGGATTTTCCAGTCTAGACAAGTGATCCACAACTTGGTTCTGTTCTCCGTCCCCTTTCGATCAATTATTTCTATATCAAATTCTTGAAGGAGGAGAACCCATCTGATCAACCTCGGTTTTGCGTCCTTCTCTGTCATTAAGTATTTTATTGTCGAGTGATCAGTATGGATGAGTACCCTTGTTCCCAATAGATATGCCCGAAATTTTTCCAACGCAAAAATTACCGCTAGAAGCTCTTTCTCTGTGGTGGTATAATTTTTTTCTGAGCAAGATTTAATATATTACTCGCATATGCGATGGAGTGCAAGATTGTTTTTCTCTTTTGCACTAAAGCTGCTCCTATCGCATACCCGCTTGCATCGCACATTATTTCAAAAGGAAGTGTCCAATCCAACGCAATCAATACGGGTGTGGTAATCAGCGCATTCTTTAAAACTCGAAATGCGTTGAGGCAGTTGTTATCAAAATCAAATTTCCTATCAGCCTCTAACAACACACTCAATGGTCGTGCTATTTTGGAAAAGCCTTTGACAAAGCGTCTGTAGAATCCAACGTGCCCCAAGAAGCTTTGTACAGCCTTCATGCTTGTTGGAGGTGGAAGTTTTCAATTGCTTCGATTTTTGCTTTGTCCACCTCCAACCCATCCCGGGAAACCTTGTGTCCCAACACTATGCCCTCCTTCACCATGAAATGGAATTTTTCCCAATTGAGCACCAGATTCGTCTCTTCGCATCTCTTCAGTATCTTCTCTAAGTTGGCTAGACAGACTTCATATGTGTTCCCATAAACAGATAAGTTGTCCATAAAGATTTCCACAGAGTCCTCGAGATAATCTGAAAAGATGGCCATCATGCACCTTTGGAACGTACTTGGCGCATTGCAGAGGCCAAACGGCATGCGGCGAAAAGCAAATATCCCATATGGGCAGGTGCATGTGGTCTTGTCTTGATCTTCTGGAGCTACCATAATCTGGTTGTACCCAGCATAACCATCCAGAAAGCAATAAAAATCATTTCCAGCTAGACGGTCTAGCATTTGATTGATGAATGGCAGAGGAAAATGATCTTTCTTTGTGGCCGCGTTCAACTTATGGTAATCCATGCAAATGCGTCACCCAGTGACGATTCTTTGCGATATTAATTCATTGTTTTCATTCGGGACTACCGTCATACCACCCTTTTTCGGCACACACTGCACGAGACTGACCCACGTACTATCTGCTATAGGATAGATAATGCCCGCATCTAGCCATTTAATGATCTCCTTCTTGACGACCTCTTTCATCGCAGGGTTGAGTCTGCGTTGATGTTCGATTGTTGCTTTATGGTCCTCTTCAAGACGAATGTGGTGCATACAGTACGCTGGGCTAATTCCTCTAATATCGGCGAGCGTCCAGCCAATTGCTCGCACATGCTTCTTTAAAATGCTCATCAACGCATTCTCCCGGTCCTCGTTCAGCTCGGAGGAAATAATAACAGGCAGCTTCTCATTCTGCCCCAAAAATGCGTACTTTAAATGGGTCGGTAGGGTCTTTAATTCCAGTGTTGGTGGTTCTATCAGGGATGGTTGCGTTGTTTTTCTTTCTTCTTTTTCTATTGGCTCCTCTTCTCGATTTGCGATCATTTCTTCTTCTTTGCTTGTTTTTGTTGTGATCGCATTACAGGTAGCAACAGATGAGCTGGCATCCTTTTCTTCACTCTCTTCATCAAACTTTTCTTCTTCAATCGAATTCTGATCATCATCTGAGTCATGTAGGTCTTCTTCATCCGGAAACTTCATGGCACAGATTATGTTAAACTTGAGCTTCTGTCTGTTGATACTCAAGGTGATTTCCCCTTTATGCACATCAATCTGAGCACGACTTGTTGATAAAAATGGTCGCCCCAGAATGATGGACACAGGTTTGTCGGCCTCGTAGTCTAAAATGATGAAGTCGGCTGGTAGGATAAATTTGTCAACGATTATCAGCACGTCCTTCACCTCTCCCTCTGGATGAACCAGAGATCTACCGGCCAGTTGGAGAGTCACCGTTGTGGGCACCAGTTTTCCCACATTCAGCTGCCTAAAGATTGACAAAGGCATCAAATTTATGCTGGCTCCCAGGTCACACAGAGCTTGCCCGATGTACAGTCCTCCTATGGAGCAAGGAATAGTAAAGCTCCCAGGATCGCTCATCTTCGGTGGAATGATTGAGTTTGAACTTTGTGTTAATGCTATCGTGGCAAACTTACCAGCTCCTCTCTTCTTAGTTACCATATCCTTCAGAAACTTTGCGTAGGCAGGCATTTCCTCAATCGCTTCACTGAAAGGAATATTAATATGTAATTATTTTAACATAGACAAAAAGCGTTGGTACTGTACCTCTTCCTTCTTTTTCTTCCTTAGTCTCTGTGGGAAATGGGGTAACTGCACTTTCACGGTTCCCGTCTCAGTTGACTTTGAGGTCGACGCAACCTCTTGTTCTACTGCTTCTTTTTCTCTTTCTTATTCTTGCGTCACCGCGATTTCAGGTTCGGCCGCAATGAGAGCTGTCCGACTATGCTCCTTCTTTTTTCCCTCCACAGTCTTCCCACTTTGCAGTGTCACAACCTGACATTGCTTTTTACCCAATCCCCCCAGATTGCGTGGGAGTTCTGTTGAACTCGGCAAAGCCCCTTGCGGTCTACTCTTCAGCTCACTCGCAATCTGGCCCATCTGTAATTCTAGATGCGGATGGACGTAGCCTGACTTTGAAGCACAGTTTCGTTTTTCTCTATGTATTGCTCCAATAGGCTTTCCAAGGAAGAGGATTGCGGTGGTTGTGAGCTACTTGCTTGATTGTTCGTTTGACCGTTGTTGCGTGGGAAGAATCTTGGTGGCCCTTCTTTTTGCGCCACGGGTTGGAAATTCTGTTGCTGATTCTTCCAAGCAAAATTTGGGTGGTTTCTCCACCCAGGGTTGTAGGTATTCGAAAAAGGGTTATATTTTACAAAGTAAACAGATTGTGGATTTTGCGGGCAATCTTCCATTGCGTGCCCATCACCGTAAGTCGCACATCTTGCGGTGTTTTGACGATTGCATTGATTTGCCCATTTTACGGTGTTGGACTACTGATCGCAATTCCCTGGATTAAGTTCATCGTTGTGGTCATCTGATTTTGTAGTGAAGCAATAGCACTATTACTTGCATCATTGTCTTTGATTCTCAATCATTGGTCACTCTCCCTCCAATCTTCATGGTTCTTAGAGATGCGATCCAAGATATTCTTTACCTCGTCATACGTTTTATCAAGCAGACCACCAGTGGCTGCCGCACTGGCAGCGGTCTGTGAAGCGGGATTCAAACCATGATAAAAGATTTCCATTTGAAGGTAACCTGGCAAACCGTTGTGTGGACAATCCCTGACCAGCCTTTTAAACCTCATCTAGACATCGCTGAGCGATTCGTCTATGTCTTGTTCAAATTTTGTAATAAGTTTCCTTCGTCTGGCATTCTCAGTAGGTGGAAAATATTTCTTCATAAACTTCTCCACGACCTATTCCCATGAAGTGATCTCTCCCAGCTTGAGAGAATATGCCCATTTCCTAGCGTGATCACAGAGAGAAAATGGAAACAAAGTTAGTCGAACTTCTTCGGCAGAGATGTTTGGGAACACAAAAGTATTGCAGCTTTCAATAAAGCTTCGGAGGTGGGCGTGTGGGTCTTCGCCACGCCTTCCTCCAAATTGTCCTGCAGTCTGGATCATCTGCAGCATCACCGGCTTCATTTCGAATCGACTTCCATCGAGGGCAGGCCTCATGATTCCTGGAGAGAAATCATAAAGGTTTGGTGATGTATAGTCCCTAATGGGTCTATTGCGATCGTTTGCCAGCAGGATTGGATTCGCCATGACATTGTTATCATTTGGTGCTCTGTTTCCAGGCTGCTGCACCATCTCTTCTTTATCAGATTGTGGTTGCTATTGGCGGTCTCTCAGTCTCCGTCTAAACGTTATCTCAATCTCCGGGTCGTAATTCGCTAAAGATTGAGAGTCTGCAAAAAAATCAAAAAAATTATTGTTAGCACACTATTTTGCCGAAGTCTCCGACAACGGCGCCAAAAACTTAATGCTTAATTTTTATGAAGTAAATTATGGATGTTATACGATGATGAAATTGCGTTGTGCACTCAAGTTTTCTCAGCGGAATCCAAGTGTAAATTCCACTGAGTTTCCTGGTAAGTCCAGGGTCGAACTCAGGGACTTGTGAAAATAGATTGCGATGGTAATTTTTATGAAAACTTTGCGATAACCGGTAACTCAATTAATTGTGGGTTTTTTGTTGATTGTGTTAATGAAAATAAACAAATGCGGCGAATTTGAGAAAAGTCAGTTGTGTGATAGATGCACTAAGTATACGGATGAACGGATTGAGAAGATCTTTAGCTAGCGTTACTTAGGAATGCGTCAAACTATGCGATCATGCTACAACCATGCATAGCAAGTCATTTTCCAATGCAAATGCGATGCTCCTAAGTCTAGGACACATGTGTTGAGTGCAAAAGTGTCCATAGAGCTTATCCCTAAGTCTCTACTCTTTTCCTATGCGATGGTTCAAAATGCATAAAGGCAAGGTGACCACATAAAATCATACCCTATTTCTAGGATGCATGCGATGCGTTGATAACAAATAGTGCTTATTCCTAAGCTCCTATCTCTTGATTATGCGTTCTAACCTGACTCTTCCGAGCCTAAATTCTAATCTGACCTTCCCAAGCCTAGATCCTGTCCTTAGACTACCCTCCCGAGTATCTCTAATGGATGAATGAAGCATATATAATACAAGACAATCGCATAGAATGAAGATTCCCTAGTTGTGCTAGCTAAATGCTTCTCAACTCATTCAACTTATTTAGCTACTCATGCATAAATAATAGAGAGTGAACAGATATAGAGAAGGAAATTCCATTTTTATAAATGAGTTTGAGTACAAAATAATAATGGAAGATAAAGGTAGAGAGTCTGGTAGCAATTCCTTGCTGACCGAGGCTTTTACACTGTCAATCTCTATTCAGTTCCAAAGATGTTCCTGCTTCCGCAAGCATCAACCCTCTCTTTGTCCTCGAAGTTTTTGGCGCTCTCCCAAGCTTACCGGAACGATCTATCAGCACCACATTCCTCTCTCGCGTCCGCCTTAAAACGGAAGGGAAACTATGAACAAAGACGTGCGAACTGAAGTATGAAATTTTGAACTGCTGAATGGTGAACCCCTCTTCTGAAGGATGCCCTTGGTATTTATAGAACATCTAGGGTGAAAGTCGGCTTCTCTCTCATGATTGCACAGATGAGACTGCTTTAATTCCTGACTGATGCGCTGAATATTTGTCATCAAAAAGCTGAATGTACTTATGATTGCTATCGACTGTCAACTTAATTCGGATTCGACTGTCATCAGCTTTCTATTCCATCACGATAAATTAGCCTTTCACCCAGATGCACCCACCATGTTGCGCTGACCAAGTTGCGGCAATCCTTCTCGTGCGAATATTTGCGAACACAATCATCACAAATCCTTATGGTGAAGTTGCTCTCGACCAATGATTTCCTATGATCGCAATTCTTGCATTGCGTCAACGCATATTCTGCATAAAAACACAAAAATCAACTGTTCCTATGCGGTGAACGTATGTGACCGTAATATTATGAAATTTATGCTTGATGGACGCAATTTAACATGTTTTATCAACGCAAGCCAATATTGTTTAAGAACTTAGCACTATGATAACGTGCATTTCTTCCCGTTATCAATAACATGTAAGAATTAGGATCACATCGTATGTAGCACTTTACAACTCCTTGTAACAACTACAGAGTAGGCTGCATCCAATGGTGTTACCAGAATAAGGTACCCAACCTTATTCATGTACCATAGATCATTTTGACTATTTACTCGATCCTGATTCACTCTTATGTCTCCACATAAAACTCAAATACTCATATAATAGTCATAGGTCTTAGTTTATTGGATTTAAATTTTCATACAGTTTATGAAATCAATAATAAATATATTGATTATAGAAAATATTTATCATTTTACAAACTGCAAGTTTTAGGACATAAAACGCAACAATACTCCCACTTGGACTAAAACTCCAGTGGATCAATATATACAAATATATACAATGTTGAGTTTACATGGAAAGAATAAAATGTACAAATACAATAAACTAGGGCATTACAATACCCATAAATTATCTCCCACTTGCCCTAATGAAACAAAACTCATAGACCTAGTCCTACTAGGCGACCCTCAAACATTTTAACCGAGAGGGCCTTCGTAAATGGATCAGCTAAGTTGTCTTGAGAAGCAATCTGGGTGACGATTACGTCTCCTCTGTGTACAATCTCCTTGATGAGATGGTACTTCCGCTCGATATGCTTTCCTCTTTTACGGCTTCGTGGTTCCTTTGAATTTGCAATTGCTCCATTATTGTCACAATAGAGAGTGATAGACAGGTGCATATTAGAAACTACTTCCAGATCTGTCAGGAACTTTCTGAGCCATACTGCTTCTTTTGCTGCTTCGCTTGCAGCTACATACTCAGCTTCCATTGTGGAGTCCGCAATACAACTCTGCTTGATGCTTCTTCACACAACTGCTCCTCCGTTTAGAGTGAATACTGACCTCAAAGTTGATTTCCTCGAATCAATACCAGTCTGAAAGTCAGAATCAGTGTATCCAGTAAGGATTTAATCCATAGCACCATATACGAGCATATAATCTCTCGTTCTCCGAAGATACTTGAGATGTTTTTAACAGCAGTCCAATGGTCATGACTAGGATCGAACTGAAATCTGCTGACAATTCCTACGACATAGCATAGATCGAGACAAGTACACAACATTGCATACATTAAACTTCTAACTGCAGATGCATATGGAATTCGATTCATCTCTTCAACCTCCTGAGGTGTCTTAGGACTCTGTTCCTTAGACAGATGACTTCCATGTTTGAAAGGTAAAAATCCTTTTTTGAAATTTTGCATTTTATACCTAGACAACATCTTGTCTACATAAGATGCTTGAGATAATGCCAATGTTCTGTTCTGGCGATTTCGAACTATTTGGATTCCCAGAACATACCGTGCTTCTCCCAAATCTTTCATTTGGAATTAAGAAGCCAACTATCTCTTAACGTCAACTAGATGTTCTACCTCATTCTCAATAAGTAGAATATCATCAACATACAACACCAGAAAAGCGACAGTTTTGTTGACGATTTTCTTGTATACACAAGGTTTGTCAACATTTTGTTCAAAGCCATAAGATTTGATCGCAGCGTCAAACTTCATATTCCAGGATCTAGAAGCTTGTTTTAATCTATAAATGGATCGATTAAGCTTGCAAATCCTTTGCTTTTGACCCTGCTGTATAAACCCTTATGGTTGAGACATATAGATACTCTCTTCAAGATAGCCGTTCAGAAAAGCTATCTTGACATCCATTTGCCATATTTCATAATCATAAAATGTGGCTATGGACAAGAGTATTCTAATAGACTTTATCATGGTAACTAGAGAGAAGATTTCTTCAAAATCTACCCCCTCCTTTTGGGTAAACCCTTTTGCCATAAGTCTAGCTTTGTAGGTTGTACCTTACTAGCTTGGTCTCGTTTTCTCTTGTAGATCCACTTGTAACCGATGGGCTTTACCCTACAAGATCCCAGACAGAATTGAAATACATAGATTCAATTTCAAGATCCATGGCTTTAATCCATTGGTCTTTGTCCACATCATTCATTGCTTGATTAAAGGACAATGAATCCTCTAAACCATCATCTGGTATAATGAGTTGGGTTTCAGTTAAACCCATGTATCAGTTAGGCTGTTGCATAACCCTCCCACTACGATGAGGCATTCTCAACTCTTGAGAATGATGTGGAGTATCAGTTTCATCAACTCCTCTTGTTGATGGACCTGCGCTATCAACAACTCTTGTTGAAGGACCTGTTCGATCAACAACTCTTGTTGATGCATTTGTTGTTTCTCTGGACATTTCTTGTATTACTAGCTTACTGCGAGGTTGATGGTTCTTTATATAATCTTCCTCCAGGAAGGTTGCATTTTTCGACACAAATACCTTGTCTTCCTGAGGATCATAAAAGAAACCACCTTTTGTTTCTTTTGGATAGCCTACAAATAGGCACACTTTTGAACGGTGTTCTAAATTTCTAGGATTTTGCACCAACACATGTGCTGGACAACTCCAAATCCTGAAGTGACGTAAATTTCCTTTATGTCCCATCTAGAGCTCGTAAGGCATTTCAGAATACTTTTCGAGGGAACTATGTTCAAAATATATACCGAATCCCAATTGCGTGTACCCAAAAAGAATTTGGTAATTGAGCGTAACTCATCATGGAACGAACCATGTCCAACAAGGTTCTGTTTTTCCTTTCTGCCACACTGTTATGTTGTGGTGTGCTAGGGGCTGTGAGTTGAGACTGAATTCCATGTTCTATCAAATAGTTCTGAAATTCTATGTCCATATACTCACCACCTCGGTCTGATCGAAGCGTTTTAATCTTTTTACCAAATTGGTTTTCAACCTCAGCCTTATACTCTTTGAACTTTTCAAAAGTTTTAGACTTTTGACACATTAGGTAAACATGGCCATACCTGAAATAATCATCTATAAAATTGATGAAATAGTCATACCCTCCCCTAGCTTTAACATTCAGAGGCCCACAAAGGTCTGAATGAATCAGCTCTAGGGGTTCTTTGGCTCTAAGACCTTTTCCAGAAAAAGATATTTTTGTCATTTTTACCCTTGAGAAAGGACTCACATGGTTGTAATAAACTGTCTTCCAGCTTATTTAGATGATCGTTATTAACCAATCTCTCAATCCCGTTGAGATTTATGTGACCCAGTCTCAAGTGCCAAAGATAGACATTTGGAGAAATCTTCCTCTTCTTATGAGTCCCAACAGTTTTAAACATCTTTATGCTCAAAATAGCTTTGACCTCGGTTGGTTTTAACATGTACAAGTTATTTTCTAGCTTTGCAGAGCAAATATGTTTTTTTTTCTCATTTTGATGAACACTTTCGAAATAAACTTTATGATTTTGTTCTAGCAAACAAGAAACAGATATTAGATTCCTTTTCAGAGAAGGAATATAATATAAAATTTTCAAATAAATGTACTTATCTCCTATAAATAACTTCATATCTCCCACTGCTTTGGCTAAAACAATCTCCTCATCTACATAATTCATAATTTCATATGAGTTGGGAGATAGAGGACAATCCTCTATTAAAACTCTTTTGGTGTAATCAACCGCTAGTAATTTGTTTGTTGATTTAATTTTACTGTTATGTACATTGGAAGCGAGTATTCTAGAATTCGGCATGTTGATAAAATTAAAACAAATTCTAATTAGCAAATTGTAACTAAATCCAAGATCAAGTTTTAGCAAAAGTTATAATGTACCTATAACTATTATTTATTTGCAACAATATTTTAGTGAGTCAGAATATGTGCTACCGCGGGGCAGTAAGATACTCCTTCATTAAAAAAAATAATTTTGACCAAACACTATCCCTGGAATAACTTTTATTCCTATTTTCTCTGGAATAACTCTTATTCCTATAGTCGTTTAGTTATCGTTTTCAGTCAAGATCTTTACTAACAACTTAGTAATTCTTGTAAGTATGACTTGCCATTTTCAGATCTTATAGAACAGTATGAACTTGCCTCCGAAATAGAAGACAATATCCAAGACGGTACTATAAAACCCTATTCATTTTACTGAAGTCTAGGTTTTTCTGAATCCTATGTTACAACCTTCCATAGGGATAGCCATCACTAAACGACTAGCAAAGGGCGACTTAAAGCTAACCAGCAGGCACAACATAGGAATCTCACGATTCAGACTAATGGAGGAGACCGTAGGATATATTGACACATATCCATCACCCACTTACTATGAACTACTTCATTCGTTTACTTTGATATTGACTCATACAAAACACTCTCCGTAGGGAGGCCACTTCCAGGGTGACACAAAGCGTCATATGAATCTCATGGTGTAAATTATGTGGAGATGTGGCAGTTGAAATCTATTTATTATAAAAGACTAGGTTATTAAACTGAAGTTTTCCAATAACTCTATCATATAGAAGTTATTAAACTGCCACTGATGTGTTCTATTCTGGGTAGATTTATACTTAGGTTCTTTTCGACTAATAAAACAACCCCAAGTCTATGTGCTTTATCCAAGTATAACTCTTATAATTGGATTTTTACCTATGATGTCTAGGTGATAAACCATTTTATTACCTCACATCACTCTCGTATGCTTATAAAACCGATTACCAATGCTATTCAGCCATAATCCCTAGGTAGAAAGTGTTCTATAAACCGCCAACTTAAGTACCCCCAGCCTTAGACAGGATTATATACCGGTTGAGTTTGTAACCTAGGTTTTATAAGTTTTAATAGTTAAAACAAGTGGTCAACCTACGTGAGCATGTAGCTGTTGATTATGGATTTTAAATGTCTAACCCAATTTTATAACAACTTATAAAAACTTTAGACATGCTAAACATCCATACATACATGAGACATTCAATATTTAATATAACATCTATATTAAATACAAGAAACCCTAACATGCATACTATATATTATAACAATTATAACATACTTTCAATGCATGTAACATGCTTCCTATGGTGGGATTTTAAATCTAAATGGCATACTATATGCACATACAAGATTTATTTAATTATAACATACATCAAATGCATAAATAATTAAACACAGACTGATATGGTTTTAGTTTTGACAAAAACAAGCAAATAGAAGCCTAACTATTACAATTAGCTTCAAAACCATCTTTGAACCGCTCAAACCGAACCCAAGCACCTTGAACCGGACTGGATGAGTCTGAATCGGACCATCAAAGTCTGAACCGAACCAGCCAAAAACACTTTGAGGCTAAACCGGATTGGACCTTGAGAAAACCGGTCGAACTGACTACTCTCGGTCCAACCTTAAAGTCTTGCAAAGGCCGATTGTGTAGCGCTGAAGGCAATCGTCTAGCTCCATCGCCTTGTGTTGTGAAGAACTACACGATCGCTTAATGTTTGCCTTAACTAAATGATCATTTAGCTTTATCGCATAGAACTACACGATCGCTTAGTGTTTGCCGAAGCTAAACGATCGCTTAGCTCTATCGTATAGAACTACACAATCGTTCAACTTCATCGCTTAGCTCTATCGTATAAAACTAAACGATCGCTTAACATCATCGCCTAGCGCTTCATGTCATCATTTAGTATCCGTCGTAGCTAAACGATCGCTTAGCTCCATCGTATAGAACATCATCGTGTCATTTAGCTTTTCGTCTACACGATTGCTTAGCTCCGCATCTAAACGATCGCTCAGCACTATCGTGTAGCACTTCATCGCATCACTTAGCACGTATCGTAGCTAAACGATCGTGTAGTACCATCATATAGTAAATTCAACGTATTATTTAGTTCCCACACCAAAACTAAACGATCGCTTAGTGCTATCGTATAGCAAATTGAATGCATCGTTTAGCTCCCACAGGTACACGATCGTCTAGCGTTCAACATCACAACGACCAACGCCCATTGCTATACGATCGTCTAGCTTTTCTTCACATCGTGTAGCATTTGGAGCTAGATGATCACTTAGCAACTGAACCTTAACAATGATTTTGAGCAGAAGCTGAAAAACTAGAATAGCAGTTCGGCCTCCTGCACTTGTTTCTTCAATTACATCTTAATTTCAACTCTAATGACTCCAAATAAATTACAGACTCTTGCTAACACATAAAAGCTCATCAAACAAGAGCCAATTACAAATTTAAATAAGAAATTACAGAGAATTAAGATACCAAAACTCAAAAAACCATATCAGTGTATCAATTTCATATTTCTCATATAAAACACCCACCAAACCAAAGTTAAACCGAATTGAATGCTTATATGAAGCTCTGATATCAATTGTAGAATTGTATCAGCAACAACGGAAGCACAACGACCATCTAAGCACTTTAATTCACTAATTTTGGCAAAATATAAAGCATGCTCTTGCAGAAAACAAGTGAGTTTCATGACACACCTCTTGTAGAACTTCTTCAAAACTCATTCTCTAGCTGCTATCTTCTCCAAATCCTTTTGCAGACCACCTCAAGATCTTCCCCACTATTCTCTTGGTGCTTTAGATTGAGTTGTGGGACTCAAAACAAGCTTGAATCAAGGGATGAAGAAGAAAAACTCACATAAGTAATCTTGGTGAAGAACCCTTACTTCAACTCGAATTTTTCTAAAAAAACTCTATAGATTGCATGCCCGATTTTCACTCCAATCTCTTCACTATATTGCAGATCAACATGCAAAGGAGAGAGTTGCATGAGTTTCAGCTCATGCTTGGAGAAGACAAGGCAAAGTTGAATGCATTTTATGTGAGCAACTTGAAAGATGGATAATGGAAAACAAGCTTTTTCCATTTTTGTGTTCTGTTTTCTTTTTTCAATTTTATCTCAAAAATAAAAAGTTGATTTTAAAATTCATTTTGATTTTAAAACTGAAAAATAAAATTAATTTCATAAATTAATTTTAAATAAAACTTAATTAATTTAATATCAAATATTAAATTAATTTTTACACCTATCCATCTTTATATATTTAAATCATATTTAAATATATAAATTCTCCTATTCTGTTTAATTCTCAAATTAAACATGTGATTATATCTCATATAATTACTAATTCCCTTAATTCTAATTTGAACATTTCAAATTAACTTATCATGCTATTCTAGAACTAGTCCATTTCGAGCCAATAGGGGGACCTCGCGGACCTACAGATCATGGGCTCCAACGATCCGAGATTAATTGACTAAACTCATTAGACCAGATTAATCCTCATTTTTTAACTAATGGGTCACTCCACTAAAGCCCATAGTTGCACTCCCCTCACTATAGATATATTATGTCCACATGATTTAACCATAATCAGCAAGTCGACCTTTCACAGGTTGTTCGTAATAACGGTTGGGTCAAATATCTGTTTTACCCCCAAGATTACGTCTTATTTCTCAAGTCCCTACTGATCCTCTCATAAACAATTGGTTTATGATCCAATCACTAAACCAAACTCTTTCAGCCCAGTGAGATGGTGAGGCCCCTTGTTCAAGACCTGGATTTAGTACTTGAGAGAACAACCTTTCTCCTATCCCTAAATTGGGATAGGTGTAAACTCCATCTTGTACCCTATGTCCCCAGCTATCTATTCAGTCTTACTCCTGAAATGGGAGTCTTATTGAGTCGGCACTGTTGAGCTAACTCTCACCTATGCAAATCTAAGGAAAATCCCGAATAAACAGAAGTTCATAGTTAGGTCAGGATTAAGATCGAGTTACCTAGGTCATCTAGGTGAAATAGTCAGTCTTATACAGTAAACAACGTTATAAAGTAAGAGTGGCTTATTTCTTGGTTCTGATCTTATGCAAACTCATTGCATCCAGTACAAATTTTTAAGCTTGATCGGACACCTCAACTCCGCATGTCATAACATGTACGAATTAGGATCACATTGTATGTAGCACTTTACAACTATTTGTAACAACTACAGAGTAGGCCGCATCCAATGGTGTTACCAGAATAAGGTACCCAACCTTATTCATGTACCATAGATCATTTTGACTATTTACTCGAACCTGATCCACTCTTATGTCTCTACATAAAGTTCAAGTACTCATATAATAGTCATGGGTCTTAGTTTATTGGATTTAGACATTCATACAATTTATGAAATCAATAATAAATATATTGATTATAGAAAATATTTATCATTTTACAAATTGCGAGTTTTAGGACATAAAACCCAACAATCCTCATGTCAATACATGAACGAATCTGGATCAATTCGTTTGTAGTATCTTTACAACAACTTGTAACAGCTATAGAGTAGGCCGCATCCAATAGTGTTACCAGAATAAGTTACCCAATCTTAATCATGTATTATAGATCATTTTAGTTATTTACTCGAACTTGATCAATCTCTATGTCTTTACATAAAGTTCAAGTATTCATATGATAGCCATGGATCTTAGTTTATTGGATTTAGACTTTTACGTATGCAATTTATAGAACCAATAATAAGTTTATTGATTATAGATTATGTTTATCTTTTACAAACTGCGAGTTATAGGACATAAAACCCAACATCAACACACGCTGCCTTCAACGCACAAGCTCACGACCATCACTCATCTCTTGAACGCATGCGCTAGTTCATCGCCTAGCCTTGCACCAACGCCTAGACAGCCACCTTGCCTTGTGTCTTCTCTTGCCAACGTCTAGCACATTCTTGCCGCATACTCACTAACCTCTCATGCCCTTGGCTGCTGCACACCTTGTCAACGCATAGGTCACATGCGCCCATCAAGACCATCTTAGTGTGCGCAACTTCAATGCCTAGCTCCCACACACTCGACCACACTTAGCCTCCTCAAGAGCTCGTCTATCCTCTAAGAGCAAAACCAATGTATAAGGCAACTCTATGGAAACACTTAGCCAAATTTTTCCCTTGCTTAAGCTAACTCAAAATTCATCCGAGAGCCATGCTTTACAACTTAACCTTTCCTTCTTTTCTTCCTTATTCCTTACCTAATTTCCCTACAATTTGACATTAACTCATAAGTTAACCCATTTAACAAACAAACATATCAATGATCATATTCAAGTACGAAAAGTAGGTTTTGGGATTCACAATTACCTCCCCCTTAAGAAATTTTGCCCTCAAAATTTGCTACAAACAAACATATCAATGATCATATTCTAGAGTTAGTGCATTCTTTATGGTCCGATGAATGTGCTAGCTAGGGGAGACTATGAATACTTCATCACTTTTACTGATGATTATTCAAGGTATGGGTACATTTATTTAATGCAACATAAGTCTAAATCCTTTAGAAAGTTCAAAGAGTTCAAGGCTGAAGTTGAAAAAGCATTAAGTAAAACGATTAAAACACTTTGATCTGATCGAGGTGGAGAGTTTTTGAATTCTGAGTTCCAGAACTATTTGATAGAACATGGAATCATTTCCCAACTCTCAACACCTAGTACACCTCAGCAAAATGGTGTATCAAAGAGGAGAAATCGAACCCTATTGGACATGGTTTGGTCGATGATGAGTTACGCTTCCTTACCGGGCTCGTTTTGAGGTTTTGCAGTAGAGACTGCAGCAGCTTACATCCTGAACTGTGTTCCCTCCAAGAGTGTTGCCAGAACACTTTTGGAGTTGTAGAACAGGCGTAAAACTAATTTGTGTCACTTCCATATCTGGGGTTTCCAACACATGTGCTTGAGGCTAATCCTAAGAAATTGGAATCATGTTCGAAGTCATGCCTATTTGTAGGCTACCTCAAATGGACACGAGGGGGTTGCTTTTATGATCCTAAGGAAAACAAGGTGTTTGTATCAACAAACACTACTTTTCTTGAGGAGGATCTTATAAGGGAACACAGTCCTAGAAGCAAAATCGTGTTGAATGAGGTTTCCAAAGAAACTACTGAAACTTCAACAAGAGTTGTTGAAGAGCCTGCTACCTCAACAAGAGTTGTCGATGTGAGTTCATCTAGTAGGTCAAATCCACCTCAAGAGTTAAGGGAACCTCGACATAGTGGGAGGGTTGCAAACCCACCTGTTCACTATATGGGTTTAACTGAAATCCTAGCTATGGTAACTGATGGCGAGGTTGAGGATCTGTTGTCTTATAAGAAGGCAATGGAGAATGTTAACAGAGATGAATGGGTCAAAGCCATGGATCTCGAGATGAAGTCTATGTACTTCAACTCAGTTTGGGATCTTGTAGATCAACCTGATGGGGTTACACCTATAGGTTGTAAATGGATCTACAAGAGGAAATGGGGTGCCAATGGGAAGGTACAAACCTTCAAAGCTAGACTTGTGGCAAAGGGTTATACCCAGGTAAAGGGAGTCGACTATGAGGAGACTTTCTCGCCTGTTGCCATGCTGAAGTCTATCCGCATCCTCTTATCCATTGCCACATATTATGACTATGAGATATGACAAATGGATATCAAGACTATTTTTCTGAATGGCAATCTTGAGAAGACCATTTATATGGTGCAACCCAAGGGATTCATAGCCTAAGGTCAAGATCAAAAGGTTTGCAAGCTGAATCGGTCCATTTATGGACTAAAACGGGCATCTTAATCTTGGAACATAAGGTTTGATACTGGGATCAAATCTTATAGCTTTGACCAAAACGTTGATTTTCCTTGTGTCTACAAGAAAATCATCAACAGCTCAGTAGTTTTCCTAGTGTTGTACGTAGACGATATTCTATTAATTGGGAATGATGTAGGCTTACTGACTTCAGTTAAGAACTGGCTAGCGACCCAATTCCAAATGAAAGATTTAGAAGAAGCTCAGTTTGTTCTTGGGATTCAGATCTTTTGGGATCGAAAGAACAAAATACTAGCACTATCTTAGACATCGTACATTGACAAGATGTTGATCAAGTACTCGATGCAGAACTCTAAGAGGGGCCTATTGCCTTTTTGGTACAAAGTTATTTTGTCTAAGGAAAAGTTTCCTAAAACACCTCAAGAGGTTGAGGAAATGAGACGGGTTCCCTATGCATCTGTCGTAGGCCGTTTGATGTATGCGATGTTATGTACTAGACCTTGCATCTACTATGCTGTGGGGATAGTCAGTAGATATCAGTCTAATCCAGGAGCCATCAAGAACATCCTCAAGTATCTTCGGAGAAAGAGGGACTACATGCTTGTGTATGGTTATAAGGATTTGATACTTACAGGATACACGGACTCTAATTTTCAGACTGATAAGAATTCTCGGAAATCCACTTCAGGATCGCTGTTTACTCTTAGTGGAGGGGCTGTAGTGCAGCGAAGCACCAAGCAGGGGTGCATCGCTGACTCCACCATGGAGGTCGAGTATGTAGTGGCTTGTGAAGCTGCTAAGGAGGCTGTTTGGCTTAGGAAGTTCCTGATTGATCTGAAAGTTATTCCAAACGTGTCTAGGCTCATCACCCTATATTGTGATAATAGTGGTGCTGTGGCAAATTCCCGTGAGCATTGGAGTCATAAGTGCGGCAAGCACATTGAACGAAAATACCATCTCATCCGAATGATTGTGCATCGAGGGGACGTGATTGTCATGAAGATAACTTTGGAGCACAACGTTGCTGATCCATTTACGAAGGCTCTCATGGTTACAATGTTTGAGGGTCACCTACAGATTATGGGTCTACAGGACAGACCATGGCTGAACTAGGGCAAGTGGGAGATGTTGTACTGGGCGCTTGTGCCCTAATTTATTGTTTTGTGTACTTGTAATGTGATTATCTTATACACCCCACTAGCTTTAGGACAAGTGTGAGATTGTTGGGGTTGATACCCTAAATCTCGTAGGGTCTTGGTTTGTAAACATTTGTATGAACAAACACTTTGTGATTTATAATATATGATATTTTATTCACTTTAGTCTATAAAATATGAGATATTTTAGTTGCATTAACTAGAAACCAATAAACAAAGATCCCTGGTTATCGTTGTAACTTAAGCATGTATGTGGAAACATACAAGTGAATCGTGCTATAAGTGATAACCTAAATGGTCTGTAGTATATGGATAAAGGAGGGATACCTTATCCTTGTGACACTACGAGTATCACCCGCTTTGTAGGTGTTACAAATGTTGTAAAGTGCTACAAATGATCTGATCCTGACCATTCATGTATTAGACATGCGAGCGGGGATACTCTATACAAAGGAGTTTGTATAAGACCGGACCATGAAATGTTTAGTCTCGTTATATAACGTCATTCATAATCGAGACTTTCATTTCACTAGGATGACCATAGGTAACATGACCTTAATCCTGAGTGAGTTGTGAACTCCTGCCTATGAAGACGGTCCTTTGATTTGCATGGGCGAGAGTAGCCAGATCGCCAACTCAACAAGCCTACCATTTTTGGGATTCGTCTGATTAGAGAGCTAAGAACTCAACTACACAAGATGAAATTCACTTCTTCCCCGATGCAGGGGTAAGTAGATAAATTACTCCCTTAAGAATTGATTTCGGGGCTTGAAATATGTGGCGCCACACCTTCTCATGGCCGGAGAAGAGTTTAGTCATAGTGGAACTATGATCTATGGTTCATTAGAGGAATCAGTGGTATTTAAGGAGTTAGATGTAACTACAGGGGCAAAACGATAAATTGGCCCAGCTATATTGACGAGCGATTTGTGAAGGATCATCGTATTGTTGATTGGTTATATCTAATGGACACAAAAATATATCTGTAGTGCGAAAAGTGCAACTATCGATCTTTAGTGGAGTGTCCGGCAGTTAACAAATGGTGGATATCGTGATTAAAGAGTTTAGTCAATTATTCATGTATCGTTGGAGTTTCAAGCTACACGTATATAAGATCCCCTTGGCAGCTCAATGGATTCAAGTTGAGAATCAGTTTTTAGGTTAGTTTGAAATGTTCAAATTAACAAAAGGGAATTTGATTATATATGATATAATTAAATTAATTCAATTATATATGATATAATTGATATAATATATTTGATACATTATTTGATTGGAGGAATTAATATAAATATGATTTATATTAAATGCTATAAAAAGAGAAAAATAACTATGGTTTATATGTTGCATATGATGCAATATTAAAACTATAGGTTATAAATATAATATGATAAGTTAGTTATTGTATTTATTTATAAATGATTAATTATAAGATAATTAATTTTCTTTTTCTCCAATAACCTCCTTAGTGGATGGTTATACACGGTTTTATGGTAACTGTGAGATAAAAAGAAAAACAATTTTCCAAATCATTTAATCGATACATCTCACATATTCATTATCGAGTAAAAGGAGTTTTACTACACGATAGCCTTAGAGAGTCTAGACGATCGAGGGTCGAGTCTATGCGATAGACTTATATCCTCTACACGATATTTCTGTTCATCACTCGATCGTTCTTCCTCCTCCATTCCTCCATCCCTCTATCCAAAATCATACAGAGCCCACAACTCCTAGATTCTCACACCGAGAATACCAAGGTAAACTTGTGGTTGTGTCGAGTTCTATTCGAGGATTGAAGATCGAGTTTTACTCGCTAGTGATTGAGGAAGTTCCAGTTGCTCGTTGCGTTCGTGCTTGTTTGCTGAGTTGCTGAACGATCGAGGGAAATACATGAAGAAAGGGTTCTTCAAAGGTATTGTCTTCTCGATCTCTTGTAATTTTGTTAAGAAACATGTTGTAATTTATCTTTGATGCATAATCGTTTATGTAAGATTGCAAATGTTTGAGTTCTTTCACAATGGAGTTTCAACGATCTACTTCTGCTCGCATGTTCTCTAGTTTTAGAGTTCTTTCATACCTGATCACCAACTTCAAACTCTTTCTCTTATCCACATATCAGCACTACTCTTTTTCCTGTCCCGAGCTGTTTTAAGATTCTCTCTGATAAGCTTAACATTATCAGATGTCTGCTGAACGAGTTTTGGGCCTAGCAACTTCCTTTCACCTACCTCATTCCAACATACTGGAGTCCTACACGGTCTTCCATACAGAGCCTCGTATGGAGTCATTCTGATACTCGAATGATAATTGTTGTTGTACGCAAATTCAATCAACGATAGATTCATATCCCAACTACCTTTAAACTGCAAAAAACATGCTCTCAACATGTCCTTCAATGTCTGTATCGTCCACTCTGATTGTCCATCCGTCTGTGGATGAAAAGTTGTACTAGAATACAACTTGATACCCATAGCCTTCTATAAACTAGGCCAGAACTTTGATGTAAACCTTGAATCTCGATCTGATACTATCGAAACTGGAGCCCCAAACTGGCTCACTATTCTGTCAACATACAACTTTGCTAGTCTGTCTAGGGTAAAAGTAATCTTAACTGATAGAAACTTAGCTGTCTTTGTCAATCCATCAACAATCACCCAAATGTCGTCATAACCTGCTAGCGTCCTAGGAAAACCAAACAAGAAATCCATCATAACATGCTCCCACTTCCACTCTGCTACTGGGAGTGGATTAAGTAATCCTGCTAACCTCTGCCGCTTAAGTTTACTGCTGTCATACTGGACATCTGTCAACATACTCTGCTATTTCTCTTTTTATAATAGGCCATCAGTATAACTTCTTCAATGTTCTATACATCTTCGTACTACCTGGATGCATAGTGTAAGTTGAACTATGCAAAGTGCCTCTTCTAGAATCGCTTTCTTAAGTGCTAAGGCTTTAGGTACGCATACCCTGCTTCCTTGAGTAGCACCCCATCTGTTCTTAACTGATAATCAGTCTTCAGACCTTTACCCACCTCTTCGGCGCTACCCTTCGGAGATCTAAATCTCCTAACTGTTCATGTAAAATGTCACCAACTAAGGTAGATTGTACCTGGAATGAAGCTAATAAACCTCCTGACTGGCTAACTACTAGAGCTGCCTTTACACTTCATAACTCATGCAACAACATTCCTCTTACTGAACAAATAACAGCCTTAGCTGTTTCTGATTGTCTGCTAAGAGCATCTGCCACCATGTTCGCTTTACCTGGGTGATACTCAATCGTATAGTCATAGTCCTTGATCAACTCGATCCATCTTCTCTATCTCATATTCAATTCTTTCTGATCAAAGATATGCTTAAGACTCTTATGATCAGTGAATATATGACAATGCTCACCAAACAGGTAATGTCTCCACAGCTTCAAGGCCAAAACCATCGCTGCTAGCTCACGACCATGTGTAGGATAGTTGCACTCATGCTTCTTCACGACCAAAGCAAGGCAAAAGTTGCAGATGAAGGAAAATATTTCTACTGCAACGAAGACATGCACTGAAAATGAAACTGTCCAAAATACCTTCCTGAGAAGAAAGCTGAGAAAGCAAAACAAGGTAAATATGATTTACTCTTTGTTGAAACATGTTAATGATGGAACATAAAAAAACGTATGCACAGTGGAAGCGATGAAATCGACAACGTTCTAATTACAATAAAAACAAAAATAAGCATGCAAAAGGGATAGAAAATACAACCTTTAAAGACTCCACCACTATCTTCCTCTCCCGAGCTTGATCGACACCATCAACGGTAAATCCCGCTATTCTTCGATTGAAGAACACGGTTATGGGATTGTTTTGTTAGTGAAAATAAGAGAATTTCACTATAGAAAGAAGAAGAGTAAAGAGAAAAGAGGTGGTGGAAAATTATAGGTCAAAAGTTGAGGAAGCATTAGTCTTGCAAATTTCAAAAACAAAGCCTTTTGTAGAGAAAACGCATATAAAATCCCATTTTACATGTCTTTCACCTCAAACTCCACTAGCATGTAATCTCTAGGTGTTAAGCTTGGGAAAAGCCACTTCAAAGTCCACTTAGTTAGTGAGAAAATCCAACCATTGGATTTTTTCACTAACTAATTTTTTTATTAAAAAATGAAATATAATTTTCAAATTTTGGAATTATTTAATAAAAAAATTCAATTAAATAAAATAAAAAAATTAATATCATATATTAAATTATTTAAGACACCTAGCTTTGATTAATCACATTAATCAAGTTTAAAAAATACTTTCATGCTAATGATCAAGTATACTTTAAAAAATAATTAATTAATAAATTCATTATTTAATTGTAAATTATATCACATATAAAATACAATTTTCCCTAAGGACCGAATTTGAACATTTCAAATTCTTACTTCACCTAGTTCTTCAATTTTGTCCGTATTGAGCTAGCAAGGAGAACTGATGAACCTACAGATCATGGGCTCCAACGATCCGAGACTAACCGGTCAAACTCTTTAACCTAGTTAATCAACATTCGTTAACTAATAGGACTGTACACTATAGCTTGTAGTTGTACTCCCCTCACTGTATATATATTATGTGTCTATTTGATATAACCATCATCAATAAGTTGATCCTGCACAGGTTATTCGTAACCTCAAATAGGTCAAATACCGAAATACCCCTGAGTTACATCTTTTCTCCTTAAGTACCACTGCCCTTCTAATGAACAATTAATTTAAGATCATAAACACTAAATCCATTCCCTCTCAGGCCAACGAGAGGATGAGGCCTTTTGTTCAAGATTCGGGATCAGCCCTTAAGGGAACAATCTTTCTACTATCCCTAAAATGGGTAGAAGTGAATTCCATCTTGCAAATTCTATATCCCCAGCCATCTACCCGGTCTTATCCCTGAAATGGGAGGCATATTGAGCAGCAACACTGGGCTTACTCTCACCTATGAAGATCAAGGGACAATCGCGAATAAACATGAGTTCATAGACAGCTCAAGATTCAGATCAAGTTATCTAGGTCATCAAGAAGTGAAATTAATCAGTGTTAACAGTAAACTAATATGTAACAGAGATTATTTCGTAGTCTGTCTTACACAATCTCATCGTGTAGAATACCCCTGCTCATATGCCTCTACATGAATGAACTGATCACATCGTTTTTACAACATTTGTAACAATCATAAAGCGGGCCGTATTCAATAGTATCTCCAGAAATAGGTACCCAATCTAATCCAAGTACTATAGGTGGTTTAGGTTATTTTACTCGAACTTGATCAAGTTTATGTCTCCACATAAAGTCCAAGTATTCATGACAATAGCAAAGGGTTCATAGTTTATAGGATTTAGAGTTATTAAACAAGCTTTGCATCGAATTAAACCACATGCTCCACCGCTTGTGCGGGCTCCCGTAAATTCCTTTGAGTTTCATTCTTGCGAACGTACTCCCCAGGCGGGATACTTAACGCGTTAGCTATAGCACTGCACGGGTCGATACGCACAGCACCTAGTATCCATCGTTTACGGCTAGGACTACTGGGGTATCTAATCCTATTCGCTCCCCTAGATTTCGTCTCTCAGTGTCAGTGTCGGCCCAGCAGAGTGCTTTCGCCGTTGGTGTTCTTTCCGATCTCTACGCATTTCACCGCTCCACCGAAAATTCCCTCTGCCCCTACCGTACTCCATCTTGGTAGTTTCCACCGCCTGTCCAGGGTTGAGCCCTGGGATTTGACGGCGGACTTAAAAAGCCACCTACAGACGCTTTACGCCCAATCATTCCGAATAACGCTTGCATCCTCTGTATTACTGCGGCTGCTGGCACAGAGTTAGCCGATGCTTATTCCCCAGATACCGTCATTGTTTCTTCTCCGGGAAAAGAAGTTCACGACCCGTAGGCCTTCTACCTCCACGCGACATTGCTCCGTCAGGCTTTCGCCCATTGTGGGGAATTCAACAACACTTGTCTGAATAAACTTCATATATGTTTACTGTTTACAAAACTACGAGTTTTAGGACATACAACCCAACAGTTAAGTGGAAAATTAAGTCATACCTAAAAAGGGTAAAAGTTTCCCTAAAAGAATAATTCGATATGAAAGACCTTGAGGAAACTAAAAGGATTTTGGGAATTGAGATCTGTAGAAAAAGGACAAAAAAACCTCTAATCATCGGTCAAAGCAATTACTGCAGCAAAATCCTTAAAAAAATCAGCATGTCAGATGTTAAACCAGTGTATATTCCATTGGCTAATCACTTTAAACTATCCTATGCTAATTCTCCTCAAGTAGAAGAGATAGACCCCAACGATTATAAGTAAAAAATACTTTACTCACAAGTGGTAGGCAGTCACATGTATCTGAGGATTTCAACCAGACTTGACCTATCATATTCAACTAGCCTAGTGAGTAGGTATATGACAAACCTTGGGAAAAGACACTGGGAAACTTCAAAATGGATTCTAAGATTCCTAAAAGATACACAAGAAGCTGGTATAATATACAAATCCAACCACACTAATAATAATGAAATCTATGGATTTGTTGACTAAGACTATGTAGGTGATTTGGATAAATAAAGGTCCTTAAGTGGCTATTTATTCCTATTAAGAGAAAATATACTTAGTTGGAAGGTAACTCTTCAACCAGTAGTAGCCTTATCATCTATCAAGACTGAGTATATTGCCCTCTCAGAAGCAACCAAAGAAGGAATTTGGCTTATAGGCTTACTAGATGACTATGGAATCCATTGAAAATCAGTAAAGATATATTATGATAATCAATCAGCAGAAATCAACAATATCATAGCAGGAGAAAACACAAACATCAAATTCCATTTCATCAGAGAACAAATTGAGAAAGGAGAAATCAAAGTTCTAAAGGTACACACCTCTGATATGCCACTGACATGATGACAAACCATTGACCCAAATGAAATTTAAAAAAATGCCTTAGGTTGATTGGTTTTACAGAATCTGAGTAAATCAGAACAAGAAGAAGATAAGAGCAGACAAATATCAACACTGATTATTTCTTTCAAGGTGGGATATTTGAAGAAAAACAACGTTTATGCTTTAGTTTTTGAAACAAAAATCGGTTATATTCTGTTGTAAAATAGTTGAAGCAAGTATCAACTATAAAAAGTCAATTAAAACAATAGAGCCATAAAGATTAGAAATCAGTGAGTGCAGCTGAGAGTAAAAAAAACTTATCTAATTTCTTTTGTAATCTTCTGCAAGAAGCAAAATTAAAGTTGTTCTTATCTTCTCCATGGATGTAGGTCCAATCGATGAACCACGTAAACTCTGAGTGTCTTTCTTCTTCTTCTTCTCTTCTTTCCCTTGTCTAATTTGAGTATAGTTCTTCGCTAATGTCTTCGATCGCTTCTGCACTCTCAAACCCTAGCAGAGCTCTCTCAATTTCATTATGATTTTGGGAAGTATCTTTAAGTTGGTCTGATCCCTGCATGCAAAAGAGAGTAATAGTGTTAAATCTCAGCTGTGAGGTGTTTAGCTTTCGATAAAACACGTGTATTCCATTACAAATTTGGAGAGAAAAAATCACTAACCTGAGTTTTCTTGACGTTAATGAGAAGCTCCCTATGAATAAAATAGGCCTATTTCAAAAGCTTGGTGGCTTTAAGAACATGTTCCCTAATCATTTTTGAAGCGTTTGAAATTCTTCCAATGTACTGCCCCATCAAATCGTCAAAAGCAAGAATGAAGGGGTCGAAAACTGCATCCTTGTTACTCTCCAGTCCATCGGTACCACCGAGCCGGAGTCTAGTGGACCTCAAGCTGAACCACAGCTGACCCTAGTCACAGAATCAACTAATTTTTTTAATGAAAAATATATTATATATATCCTTTTTAAAAAGTAAATATGATTGAGAAAAAATATACAAATATTAGAAAATAGGATAAAATCGTTTACGCTCAATCAACCACCAAAGCGACAATGGCATAGTCTTTTCCTGCACCTTCTCCCTAATAGAGCTCGACTCTTTTGACCATTTGGTTTAAACAAATTTCCTTTCCCATCTTCATTTTGCTCGATGAAGTCTCTTTGTTCATTCTCTAAATTTTAGTGCAAACTCTCTTGTGACTATTTCTTTCTTCTTTGCCTAATGATCATGTGAGCTAGGGTTTTCAGGGGAGAGCCACAAATTTTCCTTAACTGAGGATGACAAAGATTTAAGCTCCAATTTAGGAGGGTCAATCACATAATATTTTAAAGGTTGAATGATCTATCCTATATGATAGAGTAAACTAACATGCAACGGAAGAAATCAAAATCAATAAGTATTTTAATTATACTTAATTTGAGTTAAAAAAACATGCATTGAAACAAAATTTTAGAGAAAGGGTTTCAAGAACTACAATGTTTGATGGATCTCAGCAATACCAGCTTCTCTCCACGAATTGGGTCTTCAAAACAACATAGGACTACCACAAAGACCTTCTCTATTATTCTCTAACTTGAATTGAAAGGTGGAATCTCTGAATTTTAGCTGGATTTGAGTGAGTTCAAGAGAGGGTTTTCAGTTGGAGAGATTTTTCAGAATTTTCAGAAGAATTGAGTTTTGCATGCCCATTAATCTGAAAAATTGAACATTTTATATGTTTAATTCATGCAAGCACTTAGTATTAAAAATTGCATTAATGTTAATGTTTTGGTGTTCAATTTAGTGGATTAATCCAACAAAAGTTGGATTAAACCACTATCCATTATTTTTAATAAAACCAATTTTTCACACAAAAATTAAATTAAATTTGATTTTCATACAACCAATTTTAATTAAATTCAATTCTGAATTTCAATTTTGAAAAATGATTTATTTAAATAATTTAATTAATTAATTTAAATAATAATAATAATTTAATATTAAATATTAAATTAATTAAACACCTAATTAATACATGAATCCTATTCATGTAATTCAATATTTAAATATACTAATTTCTCTAATTTTCGTTTAATTTCAACTAAATTAAACGTTTCAATTATATCGAATACAATTGATCAAACCCTAAATTGAATTTAAACATTTCAAATTCAAAACCCTAATTTTGATTTGAATAATTCAAATCCGCTAAATTCACTAATTCAAGATAAATTTTACAAACTAGTAGAAAGACCTTATGGACCTATAGATCATGAGCTCCAACGATTTGAGATGAATTGGCCAAACTCTTTAGATCGAATTAATCAATATTCGTTAACTACCGAGACACACCACTATTTATAGATCTAACGTTCGACGCGTTAGTTCTTTTTTGAACCTCTGCCACTAAATGCGTGGTAAGTGAAATGGCAACATCAGCTTTGGATTTTCTCGAGGTAGATGCGTTGATGCGTTCATTCCACCTACCTTACATTGATCCCATTAGAATGCGTTGTCGTAGAGCCGTAGTCATTCAATGGCCACATTCGCTTAACACCGCAACTCTACATGATGACCACATTCACTTGACGAGCGCAACTCCCATGCGATGGACGCATACGGCTGATTACCGCAATATCCATGCATTGATCGATGCGTTTGCCTTTGTGATGGAGTGTTTCTCTACATGTGGTCGTCTATGCGATGGTCCGATTTCCACGTTTGCGTCATTTCCTGCATTGGCTACCAAAATAGAACATTGAACGCATCATTAACGCAAAATAATGGGTTAGCTGAGATTCGACATACTGATCAATGCAAGCTCATATTCTTGTGAATTTTTATCATGATTGACGCATATTCTGCCTAACAACCTTCATAATTCTATGTAAAAGGCCTAAGATGACATGCATTTCTGCATGTCATCACACCCCCAAACTTAAAATCATGCCTGTCCTCAAGCATGCGTTATACTCAAGAAATTCTACTCACCTTCATGCTTTCCTTTGCGATGACCAACTTCTCAAAATATAATTTACACACACCTTTGACCATCATCGCAATGCTCTCCTCTACTTAGGCTGCTTCTTCAAAAAAATCTTGTCTAAGTTAAATCTGGCAAGCCTTTGCTAAAAAAATTTTATTCATTCACCGCAACTTTGTGTTTAGCTTTTTGAGATTGCATTCATTCAAAATATTTCAAAACTTTACGATGGTTTATTCAAATGCGGCGTTGAACCTGGTTACGCCCTTCGTTTTGGCTTACCCCCACGTGTGTCATGCGGGCATCCAACTTTGGTTGCATTCCATATTCAACTTCAATTCTTGTCTCTTTTTATTTGGCTTGCGCTGGACAGAGGAGTTGCGCTAATGCGTTGATCCTGGCGACTTGCCTTTGATTTGGCTTGCCCCCATGTGTGTCATGCGGACATTCAACTATGAGCAAATGCCTTTCACAACTTAACTCTTAGCAACAAGGGTTTCCCCATTGCGTTGACAGTGGAGTTATTATTCCCAAAAGCTCACTTCGACTTTTTTTTTGGTATATATATATATGATTGCAATATAATGAACGCAATTCCCCAAGACCGCTACCACCCCCAAACTTAGAGGTTGGCAATGTTCTCATGCAAAGCTAAAGACAAAATTACAAGAATGCGATAATAAATGTTTGAACAATGGTTTGCAGAAGATAAAACTCAAGACTTCCAAAATTTGAAGAAGCTAATAAATGTGAAGAATGCCTTGCGTTGATTAGTTAGAAAATACGGTGAACTATATGTACCATCATAGAAACATCACAAAACAACGCAATCAGGAAAAAGAGAATTTCAAAAGGATAAGGCATACAAGATACAAGAAAAGACCTTAGGCGGAACAATGCATGCGCTCATGTGTTGGAATCCACGCGATTGAAGCCATGCATTGAAGGGTGAGAGGAATTCTTCCGTTGAACTACGAACCGAGGAGACTTATTGTTGCACCTACAAGAGAAAATGTACCACAACTAAGGAAGCAGCCATATATTCAAAATAACAGTGAAATATAAAATAGAAATAACCTATACTAAGAAAGCAAAGTAAAGATAGAGTAGAAGACATCCCTGGGAAAAAAAGAGTGTTGTCAGTGCAAGGAGTCTTCCGTGCAGGAGATGGTTCTCAACTGCTTGGGTCAAGTTGCCTTGACCATTGGAACTTCCGGCAATTGTTGGGTGCATGTTGGCCACCATGAGCTTAGAACTGCCTTCAGTTCTTTTGCGACTGATTGCCCTTCTACCCTGGGGTCAACATTGGCTTTCAGTATATCGCCTACACTTCAATATTGTTTGCAACCTGGTCACACAAATTGCAATACACCCAAGATAAAAATTTTGCTCGTAGAGACACAAAACTTAACAAATATTTAGTTGCCAAGTCCCCGACAACGATGCCAAAAAATTGATGACGAGAAATTGGAAGTCAATTTTACTCGACAACCAACTTCCCTTGGACGCGGTATGTGATGCATGTTCCTAAGATATGCGTTGATAGTCATGCTTCGATGGTCATGCGTTGGAATGAAAATTGTGTTAGCGAATGTATGCGATGACCATGCGTCCTGCCACAAGTTTTCTTGCGTTCATGCCAAGTATAACATGAACGCAAGTTTCTCAGGTAATCCGAGGTCGAACATAGGGACTTGTAACTATATGTTTGCAGTGATTGTGCATGCGACGATATAAATAAAAGAATGGAGAGTTTGTTGTTAAATTAATCCTACTTCTACTCCTATCTAACATACAACGCAATGAGAATATGCATGAGAGGTAGAGATGTGACAAACCTTGACATGAAATAAATGAATGGGAAAACGGATAAAATGTAGAGATGTTTTCATTGCAACCCTTAAGAGTGACCGCAAGGGAACCTTAATCAATGTCAGATTATTCGATCATGTTACAACCATACACGACAAGTCATTTTCCAATGGAAATGCGGTGCTCCTAATTCTAGGATGCATGTGTTGAATGCAAAGTGTCCATAGAGCTTATTCTTAAGTCTCTACTCTTGTCCTATGCAATGATGCAAAATGCATAAAAGCAAGGTGACCACATTCAATCCTATTCTATCTCTAGGATACATGCGATGCATTAATAACAAATAGTGCTCATTCCTAAGTGCCTATCTCTGGTATTATGAGTTCTAATATGGCTCTCTCAAGCCTAGATTCTGACCTGACTTTCCCAAGCCTAGATCATGTCTTAGACTACTCTCCCGAGTATCCCTAATGTACGAGTGAAGCATACATAATACAAAACAATCGCATAAACTTCGCTGACCTACGATTGTTACTATCCCTAGTGAACAATCATACCTTGCTTAATGCGTCCAACCACTTACCCTCTCGGGCAATTGATTGTTGTTGACTTCACTCATAGACAAGCAATACGTTAGCCCATAGACAGGCGTTGCAGCAGCTTCACACTAAGAAAATAAGATTACTCACATACTCACACAACGCACACCTCTCGGTGGGTTGCTACATGCTTTATATCCCTAATCCACATGATTACGTATGCAATACCCAAGCAATCTCACTAAGTGTTGCACTGAAAGTAAAGATGCTAGGCAAGAAGATAGAGATGGAGTCGAAGGAATAGAGAAATGCATTGAAAACACATTATATTAATTTCTTAATTCAAAATGTTATACAATACAATATGAGAAAAGAAAGGAAAAGAAATGATCGGCTGGAAGTAAAGATTTGCTTCCAGCGGATGTGTGTCAAGGCTGCCGGTGGTTCCATGGATGGGTAGAGGAGCTGACTCTCTCGAGATCTAACTCTGGTCGAAGGCTCCGGTCGTCACTTGGAATGGATGAAGGAGGTGAAGAACTCTCAGCCGTCTTCTCATGCATTTGTCTTGATCGCAAGGATCCGCCATAGGCGAACCTTAGGCAAAAACCTTGGATAAAATGAATTTCAGCTCATCGGCTTCTATTTATAGAGCTTGGGTCGCCGACAGCATTGATTGAATTGCTATGAGTCTAATGTTCGGCGCGTTAGTCCTTTTTTGAACCCTTGCCACTAACAGCGTGGTAGGTGAAATGTCAACATCAACTTTGGATTTTTTCGAGGTAGATGCGTTGATGCGTTCATTCCACCTATCTTGCGTTGATCCCATTAGAATGCATTGTTGTGTAGCCGAAATCATTCAATGGCCACATTCGCTTAACATCGCAACTCTACATGATTACCGCATTCACGTGACGAGCACAACTCCCATGCGATGGACGCATACAGCTGATTACTGCAATATCCATGTGTTGATCGATGCGTTTGCCTTTGCGATGGGGTGTTTCTCCGCATGCGGTTGTCTATGCGATTGTTCGGTTTTCGCATTTGCATTCATTTCCTACATTGTGTACAAAAATAGAACATTGAACGCATCATTAACGCAAAATAACAGGTTAGCTGAGATTCGACATGCTGATCGATGCAAGCTCATATTCTTGTGAATTTTTATCATGATCGACGCATATTCTACCTAACAACCTTCATAATTCTAGGTTAAAGGCCTAAGATAACATGCATTTCTGCGTGTCATCACAATGCACAGGTAACATTTCATGGAAACATGCAATGTCGACAAACACCATCTTGGAGCTTGAATTGTTCGACATGTGGGGTATTGATTTCATGGGACCATTCCCTCCCTCGAATGGTAAACATTATATTTTATTAGTCGTCGATTATGTATCCAAGTGGGTAGAGGCAGTGGCGTGCACCGCAAGCGATGCGGCGGTATCTCTCAATTCCTAAAGAAGAACATTTTCACTCGTTTTGGCACTCCCCGTGCCATCATAAGTGATGAGGGGTCACACTTTGTCAATCATACTGTTAAGGAGCTGCTGCGCAAATACAACATTCTCCACAAAGTGGCCACCGCATACCATCCGTAGACAAATGGTCAGGCCGAGGTGTCCAATTGAGAAATTAAGCTGATACTCGAGAAGGTAGTAAGGCCTTCACGAAAAGATTGGGCAACAAAGCTCGATGATGCGTTGTGGGCATACCAGACTGCATTTAAAACACCCATAGGTATGTCCCCATATGCGTTGGTATTTGGTAAGGCGTGTCATTTGCCTATGGAGCTGGAATATAAGGCACTGTAGGCAGTAAAGAAGCTGAACTTTGATCTGCAGATCGCAGGAGAAGCGCGAAAAATGCAACTGATCGAGCTAGAAGAATGAAGGATTAACGCATATGACAACGCAAAGATTTACAAAAAGCGCACCAAGTGCTGGCACAACAAACACATATGCTGTAAAAACCTCCAGGTCGGGCAGAGGGTCTTACTATTCAACTCACGACTATGGCTGTTCCCGAGAAAATTAAAGTCACGTTGGTCCAGACCATTCGTAATTACATAGGTATTTCCGCATGGTGCGGTTGAATTATCAAATGATGACGGAACCAACATATTCAAAGTTAATGGGCAATGAGTAAAGGTGTATCATGGAGAAGGCTGGCATCGCTATGTCGACTCCGTGGAACTTAAGAACTTTGGATAAAGAAGGAAGTAGAAGGTCCCTGCGTTATCAGACGATCGCAATCCATCAGGGACGCAAGTTTAGGAATCATGAATCTTCAATTCTTCTCTATTGCTCAGAATTTTCAATTCACCATATCTTTTCAGTCTTTATCTATTCTGACTCTTATTATTCTTAAAAAAAACAAAAAAAAAGGAGATTGTGATAAACGAATTTTGTTTTGTTTAAAAATCACTTGTCCCTCTCTCTATTTTTCTTGCAACAATTGAGGCGCTGGATTGTGGAGATGTTACACGATGAAGCCACTTATCTTACTCCGTCACCACAATCCGAAGAAGATAGATCGCCGCAAAGAATGATGCATCAATACATAATGTGGGTGACAGCGCAAATTTGGGGGTTGTATTCTTCCTTTACTTTATTTCAAATTTTGCACTATCGCATCGCATTTTAGATTTAAAAGTTTTATCACCACATCCTCTTTGATTACCGCAATCATTTTACATGTATAAATTTAGTAAGTTACCGCATTCTGTCTCTTTGCCAATTATGATTTCAATGATAAAAAAAATATGCTTCTATTTCTTTTATATATACTAGAGTCAACTTAACTTTAAGATAGTCACCTCATGAAATATTTTTAGAAGTTAGGGGTTTGCTAGCTTTCTTTCAAACTATCTTTACGAAGTTTTCTAAGAACATCACATGACTTATTTTAATCTTTTGGCAATGAAGACATTACTGCATTTTAAATTTGGGACCTTGCTATTTTGAAAAAAAAATGAGGTATTTATTTTCGACCTTGCTATTTTGAAAAAAAAAATGAGAAAATTTGTGAGAATAATAACTCCACTGTCAACGCAATGGGGAAACCCATGTTGATAAGAGTTAAGTTGTGAAAGGCACTTATCCGTAGTTGGATGTTCGCATGACACATGTGAGAGCAAGCCAAAACGAAAGTAAGACACCAGGATCAACGCATAAATAAATGACCGCAACTCCGCTGCCAAGTAGGTATGAGTTTAGTTTGAGAAAGAGCGCATTGTTCGTAGTTGGATGTCCGCATGACACATGTGGGGGCAAGCCAAAATGAAGGCAAGGCACTTGGATCAGCGCAAGGTTAGAAAAAAAATAATAACATCAAGAAAAATGCAAGGATAAAATCATTTAACACCTCGGTGGAAAAGTTTTTTTGAAATAAATCATGCGATGTTCTGGAATTTAGTAAAGTCCTTTTGAAAGTTAAGCTTACAATCCCTAGGTCTTAGAAATATTTTGAGAGGAGACTTGAATAAGACTTAAGGAAACTTTAGTATATAGGATTTGAACGAAGTATACTTGAGAAATCTAGGAAAAGAACATTGCGGTCGACCTACTAAAGGAAGTCTTTATCTTATGCTTGAGAACAAGCATTGTTTAAATTTGCGGGTGTGATAACGGGCAGAAATGCATGTTATCATAGTGCTAAGTTCTTAAACAATGCTGGCTTGCGTTGATAAAATGTGTTAGATTGCATCCAAAAAGCATTAAGTTTATTATATTGCGGCCGCATGCATTCATTGCATAGGAACAGTTGATTTTTGTATTTTTATGCAGAATATGCGTTGACGCAAGGCGGAAATTGCGATCATAGGAAATCATTGGTCAAACGTAGCATTACCGCAAGGCTTTGCGGTGATTGTGTTTGCAAACATTTATTAAAAGAGGGATTACCACAACTTGGTCGGTGCAACTTGGCGAGCTCATCTGGGTGAAAGGCATAATTAATCGCGATGAGACAGAAAGTTGATGATGGTTGAATCCAAATTAAGCTGACAGCCGCTAACGATAACAAGTACATTCAACTTTTCGGTGACAAATATTTGGCGCATCAGTCAGGGAATTAAAGCCATCCCATCTGAGCAATAATAAGAGAGAAGCCGCCTTTACCCTGAAGCTCTATAAATACCAAAGGCATCCTTCAGAAAAGGGGTTAACCAGTTCACTAGTTTACGAATTTAAGAGCTCAACTCGTCTTTGTCCATAGTTTTTCCTTTTTATTTAAAGGCAGAGCAAGAAAAGAGTAAAGATGTCGAAAATCGCTCAGGGCAACTCAAGAGAGAACCTTGAGGCGTAGAAGCAGAGAGCAAGCCGACTCTTGCGAGAGCGAGATTATCTTTTGAACACGAGTAGAAAAACAGTGTAAAAGCCTGGGCAGAAGAGATTGCTACCAGACTCTTTATTCTATACTTGCATTGTCATTTTGTACTTCATCTTTATATTATTACAATGGAAGTTCTTATTCTACATCTGTTCACTCTCTTAGCACGCATGAGTAGTTAAACTAGTAGAATGGGTTGAGAAGAACTAAGCTAACATGACCTAGAAAGTTCATTACTTGCGATTGTCTTGTTTTATATTGTGCCCAACACCCCTTTAGAGCTACTCGAGAGAGAGTCTAAAGAAAGAACCTAATGACTCGAGAGAGCTAGGTTAGAATCTGGACTCGAGAGAGCAAGATTAGAACTGCATAAACAAGAGATAAGGACTTAGAGATAAGCTTTGTTTGTCAACCTGCATCGCATGCATCCTATAGATAGGAATGATATTATGTGATCGCCTTATTTGTGTGTGTGTCATTTTGTCATCGCATAAATAAGAATAGAGGCTTCTGTGTAGGTTTTATAGACTTATCTCATATATCGCATGTGTTCTAGCCTTAGAAGCTGTGGCATTCACACCGAGAGGTGGTTTACTGTTGCATGCATGTTGCATGATCGCATAGCATGAACGCATCCTAGGAAGTGTTAGCTGAAACTTTTCTCAACCCGTTCACTGCATACTCATCGCATTTCCCATTATTCAACTCTTTTCAAACTCCGCCGCATTTGTTTATTTTTCATTACCACAAACAACAACCTCAACAACTATTGATTTATTTGGTTACTGCAAAGTTTTCATAAAAATTACCACCGCAACCTGTTTTCATAAGTCCTTGAGTTTGACCCTGGACTTACCAGAAAACTCAGTGGAATTTACACTTGGATTCCACTGAGGAAACTTGAGTGCTCAATGCAATTTCACCATCAGATTTCATCCACATTCCCCATCATTAGCCGAAACCCTTCTCAACCCGTTCACCGCATACTCATCGCATCTTCCATTTTATCAACTCTTTTCGAACTCCGTCGCATTTGTTTATTTTTATCACCGCAAACAACATTCCCAACAACTACTTGATTTATTTGGTTACCGCAAAGTCTTCTAAAAAATTACCATTGTATATTGTTTTCCCAAGTCCTTGAGTTCGACTTTGGAATTACCAGGAAACTCAGTGGGGTTTACACTTAGATTCCACTGAGAAAACTTGAGTGTTCAACGTATTTTCTTTATCGCATTTCATCCATAATTCCACAATCATAAAATAACGCATCAATGACCTAGAGGAGGAGAGCATCTTCTTTGTCACACCCTCTCTCAGATTACCCTCTTAATCTGAAAGAGGATATGACCATGGTAGTTACTAGCTTTACCCCCAGCACTCACCACCTTAGCCTTTTAATCGAAATGCCAACCTGTTAAACATTAATAATGTATGCATCCAACAGGCCTCCTTACAATTCTACGTAAGATTATATAAACACATGCATTCAGCCATGCCATAACATCTACAGAAAAAAAATATGTACAGTTGGGCCTAAACATCTCTAACAAAGCCCTAGTCCCTCTCAAACATGTGTACATAAACAGATCATCAACCTAAGTCTTCTTAATAAGCCAGGCCTTTCAGTGGCAAGCAATAACATGATCAACCTTGAGGAATCTGACCGCTACCTGTAAATGGAAAACACAGAAAATCTGTGAACTGGTAGCCCAGTGAGTGACAATAGAATCATATTACATCATGCATTACATCACTATAAACATCTAAGTATACTGATGAGTATCTCAAGTAACTTTCTCTAAATATAGCTTTAAACCATTCTTGTACATCATTAAACATCATTATTCCTTAGTGGAGAACGAGCCTACAACGCTCTAGCTCCCAACGTCTATTACCGGCCAAGAGACCCATACTTCGACCTCCCTTTGGTGATGTATGGTCTAAGAGACCCATACTTCGGCCTCTCATTCAGAACTACCTACGTGCACGTGGAGTTTTCTAAGTACCATCAATACCTTAGGTACTATTACCCAGATACCTTCTCCATGTCCTTCAGTATTAGGTTATTTCGTAGCATCAAATTAAGTTTCATTGTATATCATTTACACAAGAACTCATTCTATCATATCCTTCCCCTAGGAATCACATTTCAACATTAGAAACTTAACTTTGTAATGATTTCACAACATACCTTGGCCTATGTTAAACATATACTAGCCGGGGAAGATATGTTAAGCTATTCATTAACCATTTATTGTTTGAAGGAGTATAAATTCACCATTAACATCACTGTAACTTACTTGGCCTTATATGCATAAGTATTAAAAACATTAAGTTCACTTAGTCACTCACAGCTCATCGGGGCTCTTAACGGTTTATACACCTATCCTAGCTCTTCTTAGCCTGAAAGGGCATAATTCCCAGTTAAACTACTTAGAATTCTTAGCAAAATACCTCAAATAGTTCATTTACTAATGGAACTTTCATCAGCAAAGACAACATTACTAGCGAGATAATCATCATGAGTGAATTCATCCTTATGGGTGAGATCCTCATCATGAGCGAGATCAAGCTTTTCCTAGCAAAACTTTCATCCTAGCGATACTCACCTCCTCTAACAAGCTTTGCTTCCTCACCAACGAGATTCAGCCCACATTTCTAGCGAGATTTCCTTCTTGAGCGAGATCTTCATCACAAAATCAGTGAGATTATCATCCTGAGCGAGATCCTCATCCTCCTCTTCTCGCTCTTGCTCTCCATGGTGAGCTATTTACTTGTTCTTCCCAAGCAGCTGTCTGCTTCTGCACAGATTCTCTGTTTTAACTTCAAAAATTCATAACTCAAAATCCAGAACTCTTTTTAAGAAACTTCTTTCAACAAACTTGTTCTTCTTACCTTAAAATTTCAGCCGAAAATTCCTTATGGTTTGGCCTGGAGCTTCCAATCTTCAACTCGGGACCCGATTAATCCGAGATTTTGCCTCTTCTGCAAATTCTTCACTTTTTGTTCTTCTCCTCTTGCAATCTTTCTTCGACAAGACAACCTCGAAAACTAGATTCTCCCAGCTTTCAAATGACACCAAGTTCACTAAATTTGCTCATGCCAATTGTCGAAACCATGCTTTTGAAGTTTCACTTCCTTTTAATCTTCCTACCACCTCCCGAGTTCAAGGATTAAACCGCCATGTCAACCCCACATTTAGTGCCTCCAGCCAAAGTCAATTAGTGAACCTTTTCATTTAATGTGTTTTTCCTTCCCTTTCTCCATAACTCCTATAAATAACATGGATTTCCATTGGTTAAATATTTAATATAATATTTCTTTGGCTAACATGCTTATCTAGAAAACTTAGAGTTTAGGGTTTATAATCTTTTTTAGAAGCGCTTTCAAATGATCATGCCTATGCCCAAAAATCCAGGGGAGTTTTTCTGTTCCCACTTTCCCCTTTTTCTTTTTGTCCTCAGTATGTGTTAAACCATGAAATATACATTGAGGACAATGCATAGCTTTTAAGTTGGGGGTGGGCGAAGCATGCTTCGTGTGATTGATTCTGTCATGGTGGATGCTTATTTTGGTTTGCTCTATTTTCCGTCTCCTTTCAATGACATATTAATGATACGCTCAATGGGTTGCCTGTTCTTAAAAAGGATAATTTTCACAATTTTGAGCTTTTTGTAAACATTTTTTTTCATGAGATCCATGTAAAATGAATCTGAGTTAAATAAATTTCGGTTTTAAATCCCTTAAAGTCTTAGAAATGGATTATCTATCTCAGATTTTCATAGTCACCTTGAATGGCCCCCTATTGACTTGGGAGTAACTTTTAGTGCCTGAGAGTAAAACTAGATAGTGAAGAAAAAAACCAAGTGTGTGAGAAGAATAAAACTTTGAATAAAAGAGAATTATACTAGTTACCTTTCTTTGCTTTTAAAAAAAAGGTATTAGTCGACGTGCCTGCAAAAAAATATAGTATGTGTGTGTGCATGGATAGAGGTGAAAAGAGCTACCTCCGCCGTCTCTTGTTAGGACCCGCGAGAAAAGAGCGATAGGTTCCAGCGGTTGAGTGTGAAAGCTAGCCCTCTAGGTAAAATAAATGTCTTTTATTTTTTTGTATGCGTGAGTTTTGGGCATTCCTTGATAGTGTTGCTCTTTGATTAGCAATATCAGTATAGTTAATGACTAAGCCAGAGTAGAGGAAAGATGAATTGGGAGATGGATAAGAATTTTTCAGGCACTTTACGATTTACGGAAAAAAAAAATTCTTAGTTTTTCATTTGTACATGGTTTTGATTGAAAAATAACCTTTTATAATAAATCTCAATTGAGTGATTATTTGGTTTGATTTATTATGTGACCTTAAGGACTGTTGAAATTAGAGAAAGGATTCGATGAATAGAGTGAACATGTTCTTATTAAATTCCATGACTGAATTTTATAACCTTGCTCGAGAAAAGCAAGAATTAAGTTGAGGGTGGCCTAAAAAAGAGCTATTAATCCTATCTTAATTCTAACTTGTTATCGGATTTTATGTGTTTATTGTCTTATTTTATAGATATCATGCACCGAGGAGGTAGAACCAAGAAACTGGAGTCAAACGGGACTAATTTGTAGCAATTTGGAGGTAATTTGAGCAGCCAGGCTTCAAAATAGTGAAAATTACAAAATTGCCACTATCACAGGGTCGCAACGCTACCCCGAGCGTCACAACGCTCCGGAGTTGAGACACTGCCACCATCGCAACGCCCCCTGATGCTGAGGACCTGACGCTGGAATACAAAAGTGCAGCATTGCAACGCTCCTTTAAAGCGTCCTGATGCTGTGAACTTTGACGGAAATCTGGCCGAGCGCACGTGCAAGTAAGCGTTGCAACATTGTTTTCACCATTGCGACGCTGCCTCGAATTCTATAAATAGTCTCTTCGACCCTAGATCAAAACATGTCGAATTTAGGAGGCCAAATTGATGGAGGTCGAAGTAAAACTCGACCCTTTGTCCATTCCCTTCAATTTTCGGTATCTCTAGGTTAGCTTTTCTTTTCGTTTTTGGTTGTAATCGATGGAACAGTTGTATATCTCGGATTTTTCTATGAATTGAGAGGTAAATTTTATCTAGTTTCTTTTAGCAAGAGCCTTTTGTTTAATTTCTTGAAGGTTTTCTAATTAATTTAACTGCAATCTTGTGAATTCTTTGGTTGAATTCATTTTAATCTTAATGGAGTTTCGATAAATTCTTCTGAAAAATTAATTTATTGAAATTCTTGTTTGCAAAATCTTTCTAGCCTATGCATCGTTGATTGATTAAGTTGTGCATATTAGGATCGCATGTTTAGGGTTAGACTTTTTTTGGCCAAACTCATGTATGTCCTAGTATAATCTTTCCAAATAAATCATGCTACAAGATATGGCTTTCCGACTTGTAGTATGTCTCAACAATTGATCCCTTTCTTAATGCTTTTCAGTTTTAACTTGGGTTTCGCTAAGAAGGAAAAATTTTAAATTGCATTAGGGCTGATTTAGATTTTTTAATCAAAATTGGCTAATTAGGGTATTAAATTTTCTAATAGGTTGAGGGATTGACAGATTCAGTGTAATTAATTGGCGCCTAATGAAAGAAATTGCATAGGAACCCTCTCTTGCTCTAGAAATTAGATAGACTCCTATCCTAGATTACATTTACCCCTTTTATTTCAATTTCACGCATTTATCTCTTTCACACAAAACCCCTCATTTATCGCTCTAGTTAAAAAACTAACTCAACGAAACCGATTGCGCTTATCTGTGGATCAACTCGAACTTACCACTATTACTACGTCTTTGTAGTAGTAGGAGTAGTTCGGTATTATAAATTTTCTTTTGTTTCAGTTCGGAGTCGAATTAACGACATCAATTCTCGATCCAAACAATCTTGTAAGTAATTAACTTCTTCAAACTTGTTCTCTATATACTTATCCAACATATCTTTCGAGTCTTCTCTTTTCAAAAATTGATGTAACTCACATGGAGTTAGATCGTAAGACTCATCAATTAAAGAGCATTCTTCCATATCTTTGTGATATTTGAAAGCATCAGAATGTTGAATGCAATTTGCTGGTCATTGACTCTCATAGTCAATTCACACCCTTGTGGACATGATCTATGAAGGTTCTTCCTATTGCTAAGAATGGACATCCAAGGATGATTGAAACTTCGTGGTATGTTTCACAATCTAGAATGATAAAATCAACAGAGAATACAAACTTGTCAACTTTCACCAACAAGTATTCGATCTTTCCAATTGGGAGGATAATAGATCAATCAAGCAACCAAATGCAACATAACAAGTGTAGGCTTAACTTCTCTGGTCCCTAATTAGGTAAAGACATAATATAGTATCAAGTTGATGCTTGTTTGGAGATCACATAATGCTCTCCCCACGCTTTGTCCTCCAATTGAACATGAAATGGTAAAGCTTATGGGATTCTTGAGCTTATGTGGAACCTTGCTTGTCACCATTATACTGCAACATTCGGTTATTACAACTGTTTTATATTCTGGAAGTTCTCTTCTTATCCAAGATGTCATTTAGAAACTTCACGTAATTGAGCATTTGCTCGAGTGCTTCCATTTTGTTGGTTATTAATGTGAAGTTATTTTAGGATGTCCAAGAATTTCCTAAACTAGGAATCATTATTTGCCTATTTGAATCTTTGAGGATGGAGAGATGGTGACTCACGATTTGATACATGTTGTTTCTTTTTAGGGGTATTTCATTTTTTTTTTTTTTTTTAAAGCATTTCAAATTTGAATCTAAAAGTACTTTCAATGGCAGAGTTTTTTATTTAGTCGACTGGATTGGTCGTTAGAGTTAGTCATTAGAAATAATCCACGAAGTTGGTGTTCAAAATTGTTGTTAGAGGTAATTTCTAGAGTTGATAGATGGAGGTGATATTCACTAGAGTGATAATGATAATCATTGACAATGGTTATTGTCGAAGTTGGTCGTCAGCGGTGGTTGATAGGTGGAATCATTGGAAATATTGGAGGGAGGGAGGGTTAAGTTTAGTTGGTAATTTTTACCAACATTGAGTTGGTAATTTTTACTAACTCAACCTAATTTAAGTTAGTGAGCCAAACATCCCGTTAAGGCTTATTTAAGTACTTGAGACTAAAAATTGAAGTTTGCTATGGTTGGTTATTTATTTGTTTGTTTTTAAGGGACAATTATCAATTTATACGGCTAAACTTTGTGGTTGTATCAAATAGAACTCTAAATTAATAATTGTATAAATTTCTAAACATTAAACTTTCATATATGAATCAATTTAGATTATTTATGGGATTTTTGCCTTAAACTATCAATGCATAACTTTCACACGTGTATAAGACTTTTTTAAATGTAATGATTAATGTAAATTATAGAAAAATGTGATAATCAAATAGATCGCAGTCACACCTTTCTCTATTTTTTTCCTTATTTAAAAGAATGACATGGTAACTTTTTGACAGAGCTCGAAACTTACGCATTAATAAGCCTCAAACTTGATCAAAAGAAAATTTGTAAACACCGAACTACTTCTATTACTACTGAAACATAGCAACAGTCGTAAGTGAAGGGTCAAACCACAGAGAAGCGAAGAATTAATTTCTTTTGAATTAAATTTGACTATGGAAAAATAGTAAAAACGAGATTTTGGTTTTTGGTTGAATTGAAACATGTAAGAAAAATAAATTGAAGGGATAGATGAAACGACAATTGATTTATCTAGTTCTCGAATCAAATAGCAATTCAATGTATTTAAATCATCGTTTTCTACCAATAAATCATATCACTGAATTATGCATGCATAGCTACTCAATCGATGCAAATTAACTAATCTCTACAAAGACCGATAATCAATTAATTCGAAACCAATCAAGCGTCCTAATTAATAATTAAGATGGGAAAGACCGTGCCCTACTAACCTACATGCTCTTAGATTCAATTGGGTTATTAGCGGCCATAAAGAACTAGAAACACATACATTAAGATTTAGGATTCAGCTATGTCGATTAACTGTCAGAAAAAGTCATATTCAATTAACCAAATATTCTTCATGTTGGATTCAGGAAGCAAGCAGCGGAAGCAAAACAGGATCATAAGCATTCTAATTCATTAATTTTGGCTTCAAACTAAGCATGCTCATAAACTAAAAACAGAGTTTCAATACTAACCTTTGAAGTACTTTTGATTCACGATCTTCAATTGCAATCTCCTTCCTTTTTGGATGTGAACTACCACAAGGTCTTCCCTACTATTCTCTTAGACTCTTAGATTGAGTTGTGGGACTCAAAACAAGTCTGAATTGAAGGGAATTAAAGAGAAGGTTACTGGTTTCACAGTGTGAAGAACACTTCTTCAAACACAAATTCTCAGCATTCAACAACGATTGCTCTGCACATTCCACTCAAAATTTCAGCTTCATATTGCATGACTTTCATGCAACTAACAACCTTGCATGAATCATATCTCATGCTTGTGAATTTGAGCTGAAAACTTGGTGGTTTAATGACTAAAGTGCTTGCACCTAAAGTGGGAAAACCCCACTTTTTCCTTTTCCAATTTTCTTCTTTTATTTTTTATTTCCAAAATAAAAAATTCATTTCAATTAAAAAGTTGAAATTTTATTTATTTTAAAAAATTAATTCAATAATTGATTTTCTAATAAAATTAATAAATTAATTAAATAATTTTATTAATTTAATATCAAACATTAAATTAATTCATCACCAATTTCATTACCATGAATCTTTATTCATGAATTTATTATTTAAATCATATTTAAATATTAATCAATTCTCCAATTCTGTTTAATTCCAAAATTAAGCATGTAATTATATCACATATAATTATTAATTCCCTTAATTCTAATTTGAACATTTCAAATAAACTTATCATGCTACTCTAAGGCTAATCCGTTTGTGAGATAGTTGGGGGACCTAGTAGACCTATAGATCATGGGCTCTAACAATCTGAGATTAATTGACTAAACTCTTTACATCGAATTAACCCTCATTGGTTAACTACTGGGTCACTCCACTAAAGCCCATAGTTGCACTTCCCTCACTGTTCACTCGATATAACCATGATTAGTAAGTTAACCCTTCATAGGTTGTTCGTAATAACGGCTGGGTCAAAAGGTTGTTTTACCCCCGAGGTTACCTCTTGTTCCTTAAGTCCCACTGATCCTCTAATGAACAATTGGTTTGTGATCCGATCATTAAACCGAGTCCCTCTCTAGCCAATGAGAGGGTGGGGCCCCTTGTTCAAGATCCGAAATCAGCACTTAAGGGAACAACCTCTCTACTATCCCTGAAAGTGGGTAGAAGCGAATTCTATCTTACACTCTATGTCCCCAGCTATCTACCTAGTCTTACCCTTAAAATAAAAGGCTTATTGAGTCAGCAATATTGAGCCAACCCTCACCTATGCAAATCTAAGTATAATTCCAAATAAATAGCAATTCATAGTTATTCGGGATTAAGGTAAAGTTACCTAGGTCATCGTTTTGAAATATTCAGCTTTAAACAATAAATAACGTTATAAAGTAAAAGTGACTTATTTTGTGGTCCGATCTTGTGCAAACTCAATGCACAGGACACCCCCACTCCTCATGTCATCACATGTACGAATTACTTCGTATGTAGCACTTCACAACTCCTTGTAACAACTACAGAGTGGGCCGCATCCGATAGTGTTACCAGAATAAGACACCTAACCTTATTCATATACTATAGATCATTTTGACTATTTACTCGAATCTTATCCACTTTTATGTCTCCATATAAAGTTCAAGTACTCATATAATAGTCATGGATCTTTCAATTTATTGGATTTATTTCTAAAACGAAATAAGCAATTCATATATTCAATAACAACATATTGAATTTTCAGAATAAGTTTTATTGTTTACAAATGACGAGTTTTAGGACATAAAACCCAATACTTTAAATCTAAATTAAACATGCAATGCAAAGATTTAAGGTCGACATATAAATCTAAACATATACATTCAATCGATGCTACCGGGGTAAACTCAAAGCATAGACGAACTACTAGGATACGTGAGAGCTCAAGATTAACTAGCAATAGAATTGCAATAATGATAGTGGTGTCAATCCAACACACAAATGCAATTCGAAATCAAGCAAGATTCAAAGAAAACACAATTCTGAATTAAAACACAAAGTTGGGCAGAAAACTCAATAATTAACATGAATGTTCGATCCAAGAACTAAATAAAAGAATTACCTTATCGATTCATAGACAAACCCACGAGGTACAATCCAATACACGTTCATCATCCAAAATCAAAACTAAAAACTATCATAATGATACTAAAAATAAAGAGGGAAAGGAAGAAAATAGGGCCGCTCCTCGGCCTCCATCAAAATTCAGCATGTCCCCATTAATTTTCGACACCCCACTGACCTAAATTGAAATAGCGTCATAACGCTATGTGGAGTGTTGCAAGGCTGATGCGACTGGTTTCGAGCGTCAGACACAGAAGTCCAATACTAGGATCGACGCTCACTTGCGCGCGTACGAGGGTTTCTTCGTCTTCAACATCGTAGCGTTGCAACGTTGAGAGTGAGCGTTGCAACACTACCCATTTTGCCTTACAACGTTGGGCAAGCGTCAGGCCAATGCAAATCATGAGCGTTGTGACGTTGAAGCAGGGGCATTTTGGTCCTTTTGACTCCTTACAAGCCCGAATGCTCAAATCACCTCCAAATTGTTTCAATTAACACCGTTCAACTTCAAATCGCCAATTCTACCTCATGGTTGCTCGATATCTACAAAAATAGGAAAATAAATACATAAAATTCAATAACAAGCCCGAATTAAGCTAGGAATAATAGCTCTTTTTTAGAGCTGTAACTTTTCTTGCTATTTGAAAAGATTTTTTAATAGGAAAAATTTTATTTAGGTGATTTTGCATTGAGTTTAAATAATATCAAATGAAAATAGATATAAATAACTAATAGATGGTCTAAATTGATTCAATCGTAAAGATCTAGAGCTTAAATTGATGCCATTATTAATTTTTGGCCAAATTATAACAAATACTCTAGAAGTTTGTTATTTGTTTAAAAAAAAATACCTCTATAATTTCAAAAGTTAAAATACTACTCATCAACTTTCATAAACATTTCAAAACTACCGTTAGTATAGAAATATTTTTGAATTTCAAATAGAAATTTCGACTTAGAACTGTTTGGCAATGACAATGATGTGATGAATCCAAAATTTCATCTTCGATCACTACCATACTATTTTATATCTCAATTTTCATCTAAAGTTCTAAAGAATTTAAATTCAAAAGGTACTTTTAAAACCATTATGAAAGTTCAATACTAATATTACAACTCTTAAAAATATATATGAATATTTTAAAAATAAATGTCAAAGTTGAAGGTATTTTTTATAATTGAACCTTATTTTTTTGTTTAGTTCTAATTGACACATTCAAAGTTTAGGATACAATATTTGCAAATATTTTTATTTCGCAACCTTGTAACGTATGAGCAACGTTTGGCGGCAATATTCAGTTCGACTTGACCAATTCCATTGCCGTACACACAAAATCATTTGTCCGAGCTCTATTCCGTGTCAAACCAACCATGACAATGGCCCTTCAGTCATGGATGAACAGATCTCCTCCTTTCAATTCAGCTTCAGTTCACCCAACCCATCAAATAATTTGTTCAAATTCAATTCCCTAGGCCGCCATTGAAACCCTTTTGAAGTTTTTCTAAGCTCGGCAATGGAAAGCCACACCGTCTTCTCAACCTTCATCTTCTTCCTCTCACTCTGTTTTGGGCTTCGAGCTTTCTCTGCCATGGCGGATGACGAGGCAGTTACAGTGAAGGTCGGGGTCGTTCTTAACTCCGATTCTTCGATTGGGAAAATGGGGTTTAGTTGTATGGAAATGGCTCTCTCTGATTTCTATGGATTTCATAGAAATTACAAGACCCGATTGGCCCTGTTCCCGAAAAATTCCATGGAAGACGTTATTGAAGCTACTGCTGCAGGTCTGAACCTAATCTCGTTAGTAACACGTTATGATTCTAGTTTTACCTGAAGTTTAATCTGTATTTCGTTTTGTTTAATAAAACCAAACAGCTATGGAGTTAATCAAGAAGGAAGAAGTGGAAGCCATTGTTGGGCCACAGGATTCAATCCAAGCAGCTTTCATGGCTGATCTTGGGAAAAAATCTCAGGTACCCATAATTTCATTCTCTGCTACAACCCCATCTCTAAATTTTCATTGGAACCCTTACTTTTTCCGAGCGACCCAAATCGATTCATCCCAAGCAAAACCCATTGCCGCCATTTTTGAAGCCTTTGAGTGGAGACAGGCGGTGCTCATTCACTCTGACGATGAATATGGGGAAGGGTTTTTGTCGTCCATGAGAGACGCTCTGAGAGAGATTAACACTCGAGTGGCTTACGAGACTGCGATTCCTCAATCTGCCTTTGATGATAGAATCGCTAAAGAGCTTTACAAATTGATGACTATGCAAACGAGGGTTTTCGTTGTTCATATGTCACCGGAGCTTGGTTCGCGTGTTTTCGCCATGGCTAAGGAGATTGGGATGATGGAGTCAGGTTATGCTTGGATTATAACTGATGGGATGAGTAATTTTCTCTCTCGGATTGATGATTCCTCCATGGAAGCCATGAGTGGAGCTTTAGGTGTGAGGACTTACATTCCCAGAACGGAAAAACTTGAAGGTTTTCAGATGCGATGGAGAAAGAAATTTGAAAAAGAATTTTCCGAACTGAATATATTTGGGTTACGAGCTTATGATGCTACTGTTGCTCTAGCTAAGGCTGTGGAGAAAGTTGGAACCACAGAGTTCATCTTTGAGAAGTCAAATGTTTCTGGCAAATCTACAGATCTTGACAATCTTGGGGTCTCTCGAAATGGTCCAATGTTATCTGAGGCATTGTCTAAAACACATTTCAAAGGGCTTGCAGGAGACTTCAGAATGGTTGAAGGGAAATTGAAATCATCAACTTATGAGATCATAAATATCAATCATGAAAAGAATATTACAGTGGTTGGATACTGGACGCCAGAAAATGGACTGTCACAAACCTTAGACTCCACGAAGATGAGTTCAAACACTTCTGTTTCTAATCTTAGCCGTATCATATGGCCAGGGGATGATCCCAATACTTTCAGTTTCCCAAAAGGTTGGGAGATTCCAACAAATGAAAAGAAGCTGAGAATAGGAATTCCAGTCAAATCTGGAGTCAGTAAGTTTGTTAGAGAGATAAGGGACCCAGTGACTGGCAGGCCAAAGAGAACAGGGTACAGCATCGATATCTTTGAAGCTGTGATCGACACAATGCCGTATGCTGTTTCATACGAATACATTCAGTTTGCAGATGCTGAAGGAGCAATGGCTGGTAGCTATGAGGACTTGGTCAAGCAAGTATACTTTGGGGTATGTATAGTCACTCCTCTTAATTATCCTGTATCTACTCTTTAGGCAGAATACCGTCCGCAACTGTAGCAATTCAACATTTAGATCCGAAAAACAATTTTTCTTGAATGGTTTTTCTTTTTGGTATAGGACTTCAAATTCTGATAAGGTTATCTTGATTGCAATTGTATAAAACAATCTTTACTTGTCTTTCGCTTGTTGTGTCTGTTGCATGCCCTCTGCAGATGAAGCTTGTGAGGGACCCTATGTTCTTAGCATGTTGCATTAGCTTTAACTTTGGATTCTTCTATCTCACTTAAGATAAGTAGATCTCTTAGAAAATGTCTTTGGTGTGCTTGAGTGTGATTTTGAAATAGTTAAAATTACTTTTGTCATATTCAAAATTACTCTCATACACCATTTTGAAGTAGTTAAATCACATTTTTCATATTCAAAATTACTCTCACACACCATTTTAATAATTCAATTTATGGGTCATTTGCCATTGAGTAGAGTTAAGTCTAGAGTTAATATATTGGAGGAAGATGGAGTTATGTAATAAATGTGCCAACTTCAATAATTACCATTGAAGTTGAATTGTTTACACCAACTTGGCCAAACGGCCCCGTTGATTTTATTCTTTCTAACACTACTTTCATACAATAAGCGTTGATTTTGAATGACTAAAAGGATGTTTAAGAATGACGTTGAACATCTTTAACTTGTGAGATTAATGGTGTTTCAACATAGGAGTATAGTAAGAAATCTCAAGTTCAAACTCTGAAAGAGAAGGTTGAGAATATATGCCATTGAAAAGGAAAATGATTTATCAAACTTCTCTATGAGTTGAAAAGGAAGTTGGCAAAACCATGTTCTGATGGGAACTAGTTTAGTTTATTGTGTTTGCTATTTCACATAAAAACTTCATATTCTTAATATTTACCACCATTTCTTGAACAGGTATATGATGCAGTCGTGGGAGATTTATCCATTAGAGAAAGCAGGTCCCTATATGTGGACTTCACATTGCCATACTCTGAATCTAGTGTATCTATGGTTGTGCTATTTCGAGATAACAAGAACAAAAAAGCTTGGCTTTTCTTGAAGCCTTTAACGTTGAACCTTTGGTTGACGAGTGCTTTCTTTTTTGCCTTTATTGGATTGGTCATCTGGATTCTCGAGCACAGAATCAATGAAGATTTCAGAGGCCCTCCCTCACACGAAATTGGGACAAGCTTTTGGTTTTCTTTCTCAACTATGGTTTATGCTCAAAGTAATCCGTCCTCCATGTAGCTTTGTTATGTCATTTGAATATCTTTTGCTAGATTGTTCATAGTTCACTAGTAAATTCTTTCTCTATGTAACAGGGGAGAAGGTGGAAAGCAACTTGGCTCGATTTGTGGTAGTAGTATGGCTGTTTGTGGTGCTCATATTGACTCAAAGTTACACAGCCAGTCTCACATCGCTACTAACAGTTCAAAAACTTGAGCCAACTTTCACTGATATGAACCAGCTGAAAGAGCAGAAGGTGAATGTTGGATACCCAAATGGTTCTTTTGTTCAAGCATTGCTGATAGCTGAAGGTTTTGATCCATCCAAGCTTGTAATTTATAACAATATGGCACATTGTGGTTCATTGTTCTTAAATGGGACCATAACTGCTGCCTTTGATGAAATCCCTTATCTCAAGGTTCTTACAACAACATATTGCACCAATTGCACTATCGTCGGTCCCACGATGAAATCCAATGGCTTTGGCTATGTAAGTGCGAAACTCTTCTATTGAAAAGCGAGATACGACTAAGTCATCAGTGTTGAATCATGTTAAATCAGACATGCAAGCTATTAATATCATTTGGATGGAAATGACATTACAAATTATATCACTACTGAACTTTAAAATCTTGAGCTGATAGGTTATCTGCACTGTTGATATTTATATATTGCAGGTTTTCCCCAAGGGGTCTCAACTCGGGCGTGATGTTTCGAAGGGAATACTTAATATAATGGAGAGTGGAGTTCTGCAAGAGATTGAAAACAAATGGTTTAAAGGCAACATCAGCAACCCTGACCCCAATAGCTTGATTTCCACCACACTTGGGCTTGAAAGCTTTTGGGGTTTGTTTCTTGTTACTGGAGCTGTATCTTCATCCGCTCTCATTGTAGCTCTGGCCAGTTTTCTCCATGAACACAAACACGTCTTGAAACTTTCCACTCTCTCAATGTGGAAAAGGTTTCTTCTTCTTTTGAAAATTTTCAATGAGAAAGACTTAACTTCACCGGCATTGAGAAAGAATCGTCAAGACGAAAACCCAGAAGTTAAAGATGTCAGATTCGAACCCCATCCCAGCCCATCCTGTGATTCAAGCTACAGAAATGGAGGACTTTCACCCTGTAACTTTGATGATTTTCATAGTGATCAGAGTGCAACTCCTCAGCCATCACCAAGCAGGTAATTTATTAGCTTACTGTCAAGTATTAGATGTTGATTTTGATAAATATGTATGAGATGATCAAATTTATTGTTAAAATCCTAGGTAGGTTTCCAATAATAGTTCATGTAAATAGGAAAAAGGTGTTTTTTCTTATTTGAGAATGGTTGAGGTGTGCATAAGCTACCCAAGTATTCACAATTGATCAAATTTAATAATAACAATTAAATCCTTACCATATTGACCCATGTTTATGTTTTTAACATATTTAGGATAATTTCAACGTTAACATTCTCAGTCAAAAACATATATTGTTCGTTTCTTTTGATGTTAAACTCTTCAATTCAATTTATGTCTTCTAAAAAAATCTCTTCTGTTTATGAAAATAACATTAAAAATATTGACATACCAATGTTATTAATGACAATGAAGAATATTGGATATTGCTATCCTATAGGAATATTGAAAATCAATAACTTATGGGGAAAAAACATAATTTTAGGCAGTCTGGTACAAATAATTAGAGATAGTAATGGGTAAGGGTGTGTGATACCATGTTTGTTATAACGTGGTTGGATAATATTATCATTTCTTGTTTCTTGTTTTATTTATCATTTTGCATACTAAATTATATTTAAACTATAAAATAAATAGAAAGAAGGGAAAAAAATACAAAAGAAAAAAAAGAGAGAAACAAAAAGAATTATCAAACAAGTATTTTTTTTTTCCATTTTTCTAATAATAAAAAAAATAATTATCAAATATTTTATTGTTTCTAGTTTTTACGGAACAAAAAACAAGAAACAAAAAAACAAAAAACAAGAAATAGAAACATCTATATCGATATTAATATTTTTCAAGCATCCTTTATACTTAAATGGACAAGGGTTGTCTACACCCTTATAAAAGTATGAGTTTTCTCTCCCCTCTCTTTAGTTAATTAAGCTTTATGTCGTAACTAGAGATGTCCAAAAAATCCATGGGATCGGGGTTCCGTGGGGACCTGTCATGAATGTGGCAAGAAATCCTTGAATACATAGAAAATGGGGAGGGAGTGGGGAATTTTTTTCCCCATTTGCAGTTCAGGGTCGAGGACGGGGAATATATTCTCTGACCCCAACCCCACCCCATGCCCCTAACCCGCCCTGACTATTAGATATAAATTACTTTAGTTCCTTAAATGTTGTAATATTTAAGATATGATGTTCTAATTGTTGAATTTTAATTTATAAAAACTACGAGAATGTAGCATTTTAATTATAACCTTTTAAATTGAACGTGTACTATTGTTTTTATTACCAAAATTGATAATATTTTATTTAAATGAAAGTTGTATCGGATATGTTTAAGGAATTTTTAAAAATATATATTTAATTGAAAAAAATGTTAGAAAAAAATGATGACGGGGAACTTTTACCATGGGGAACCAAATCCCCGCGAAATCCCTACGGGGAATCCTTGCCCCATTCCCACGGGGAAATTCAAGGGGATGGGAAATGGAATAGGGGGGCGGGGACGAGGACAGGGACGGAGAGGGCTTCCCCATCCCCGCCTTGCCCCGTGGACATCTCTAGTGGTAACCATGTGGTTCTTGGTTTTTGAAAATCAAGCTTATAAACATTCATTCCATCTCTAAATTTCTTGATTTGTTAGGTATGTTTTACCTATGTTTTTAAATCTGAAAACTAAAAAAATAGTTGTTATCTCTTTTACATAAAAAAGATACAATTCACAGTAAGAAATGGAGAAAAAATAGGTTAATTTTCAAAAATTAAAAACAAAAAATGAAATCCCTATTTAGTAATTATTTCATTTTTTATTTTTCATCTTTAGAAATTAAGCGTATATTCTCTCATTTTTCTTACAATGGTTTGCATCTTTCTAGATACAATGATTAAATTCTTAGCTAAAATCTAAAAACAAAAACAAGCTTTTAAGAATTACTTTTTTTATTTTTGAAAATTTGGCTTAGTTTTTAAAACCATAGGTATAAAATAGATAACAAACAAGAAATCTAAAGTTGGAAGGGAGTGTTTATAGGCTTACATTTCAAAAACTAAAAATCGAAAGCTAAGGTCTCGTTTGGGTAACCATTTCGTTTTTTTTATTTTGGTTTTTGAAAATTAAGCTTATTTCCTCCTCATTTTTCTTAACATGATTTGCATTTTTTTTAAGTACAATGGTTGAATTCTTAACTAAATTTAAGAAATAAAAGCAAGTTTTTAAAAACTACTTTCTTTTTGCTTTTGAGATTTTATCTTGGTTTTTTAAACCATTGGGAAAAGTAGATAATAAAGGAAGAAATTTAGAGGTGCAAAAAGTGTCTATAGGCTTAATTAATTAAAAAACAAAAACAAAAAAATGGTTACCAAATGGGACCGGAATGATCAAATAGGATTTTATCTCATTAATTGATATTTATTTACAACATCTAATATAATTTATTACTTAGATAGTATAATTAGTAACATTTTGATTAAAATAATACTTAGTTTAGATTTGCTAAAATTGTTGATTAATTAGTGTACAATATCTTCAATATATTAAGGTAAAGTAAAAATTGTTATGCTAGATATTTGTGTAAAGCATGTGTAAAATTTTCGTACTATATAGTCCGAATCCTTCATTACTAATAAAGGTCTCGAAGTTTCTCACTTTTCAACTACCATTGCAAATGTCACGTGTTGGTGTTGAGAATTCTAATCAAAAGTTTATAGTGAGTAATAGTTTTAAAAATTAAAAATAGTCTTATTTTCATTATTGTTATCTCACTATTTACGAATTTATGACTTATGATCACATTAATTATATGAAAACTTACATATATTTCAAATTAGAGAATTCGAGAAATTCGAAAAAATCCCATCTATTAATACCATGAAATAATTAAAGATGATACAAGTTTTCTTTTGATTAATAATTGAAGATAAACTTTAGGAGTCTACTAATAATTAAAATAGTCAAAGAAGACATTCATTGGGGCCAAAAATTCAAAGTCAAAAGGCACACACACCACAAATTTGATTGGTAAAACCAAAGTCTACACCTATAAATAGTAGTTTGCTAGCTAAATCTTGAACAACTTGTTAGTCAAATTTGGGATAAGTGCTCAAATAGTCAACGCAAAGTCAAACTTCACTTTAGTGTATTTAATATTAATATAGTTTAAACCACTTTGAAACCAACTATTCCTAAAATGAATATAGTATGATCAAAACTAGAAAGTTCGAGATTTTAGTTTGAGTTAAATTATAATTAAACTCAAAACTTAAAGATCAAAAGTGTAACGTTAATCGAGGAATCAAAAGAGATTTTTCTTTTGCTTTCTAAATTTTTTTAAATAGTAAGTTATAGAAAGTTAAACACGTGCAATGTTTGTTTGGAAGGTAGGTTTAAGGGTAAGTTTGAAAATTTGTGTAATATATATGTTTCATGAATCTAGATTTATGTAGTCTTATCCTATTAAATAAATGAATTTATGGCCTTATAATGAGAAAAACTTATATTATCAAATACAAGTTCAAATTCTTATTCTCTTAATTACGAAAATCCAACTTGTAATTCAAATACTTTGATTGAGTGAACATCATACCGACATATATAGAAAGAATTTATTCACCTACCACAAGAAACTGTTAACATGTACAATGGATCAAGATCTTTAAACATGTGTATATTTGAAAGAAAGGGAAAAAAATATCAAAGTCGATGAAAATATCGAAATCTTAATTTTACCAAAATATTGATGAAAATATCGATAAAATATTAATTTTGATGGATATTTCTGTAAAATAATAAAAACAAAAAATTTCAAAAATAAATCTAAATTAGTAACTAAACAATTTTATGATGGTTAAAAACCAATTTTAGTACCTAAACTTTTATAGATGTAACAATTACTCTCTTTGGTAATCATTTGGTTTTTTGTTTTTGTTTTTGAAAAATAAGCTTATTTCATTAACATTTCTTACAATGATTTGCATATTTCTTAAGTATAATGGTCAAATCCTTAGCTAAATTCAAAAAATAAAAATAACATTTTAAAAGCTACTTTTTTTTAGTTCTCAGAACTTGGCTTGGTTTTTTAAACTATTGGTGAAAAGTAGATAATAAATAAAGAAATGTGCATGTGGAAGTAGTGTTCATAAGCTTAATTTTCAAAAACAAAAACAAAAAACAAAATAGTTACCAAATGGGACCTTAATCTCTAAATTTTGGTTTGTAATAATTTAGTCTTTGTACTTTTAATTTTGTAATAATTTAGTCCTTGAATTTTATTATATAATAGTTTAGTCTTTATACTTTAAAATTTGTAATGATTTAATCCTTATTGTAAAAATTAATTTTAAGCTTTAATGAAATTTCATGTATAAGTAAACCAATAAACTAATTGGAGACTCAATACTTTGGCAAAATACAAAAGCTACATCCTAAAATATTGAAAATTGACATCTAATTTTAATGAATTTTTTTATGCTATGGATTACATTGTTACAACTTTGAAAATAAAGGACTAAATTGTACATACTAAAATTCAAGAACTAAATTGTTATAAAATTTAAAATACAATGACTAAATCATTACAAGAAACTAAATTATTACTTCTAAGAAAATTTAGAGACTAAAAGTGATTTTTAAACATGTTAATATGTCTATTACATATATTACATTTACATTTAATGACAATTTTTTTTCTTGCTTTTTTTTTTTATGTTTTGTAAATTCTTTACAATATAAAATAAATATCAAATCATACCTCATGTCGATATCAACCCTGAAAACGTAGTTTTAATACTATACAGATTAGCTTCTAACTATTAACGAGAAGGTTATTAAGAAGGTGGAACGATTCACGTAAGAACATTCTATATATACGAAACTACCTTTTGAAAAGAAACTTGTTAGGGACAACAATTCTTTACACATCTCCATAACTGTATGACATTATCAACTGTAAACATAACTCTATAACTTTATTTCTAGTTTCACTCATAAGACTTGATTCATATGGATAAAAAAAAATGAATTCATATAAATGTATATGATATGGAATAAGAATTTAAAAAATTTGAAAATGATATTGTTGTGGACAAAGGGGTGAGAGCACATTATGAAGATGGGAATTGTGGACCAAAAAAGAGGAAAGTCTATGTATGATTCAACTCTTCCGGCTAGAGAATATCACATCAAACTATCAAAGTTTTAAACACATTGAATTCTGATCCCATTCCTTTTTTTTTTTTCTCTTTTTTTTCATTAATAAAAATTGAGAAGATAAGAAGAACGGATAAGATAAACTCATGTTCTAGAAACCATTTCGTTTATTATTTTTTGTCTTTGAAATTTATGTTATTTTTCTCTCAATTTCTCTTATTCTTTTATTATCTATTTTAAAGAAATATTTAAATTTCTCGTCAAATTCCAAAAGTAAAAACAAGAATTTGATTTTCTCTTCCATATTCAAAATTTAACTTGTCTTTTAAAACGTTAACAGAAAATGAATAAATAAATATATAGAAACAGGTCGAAGTAATGTTTATAAGTCTAATTTTCAAGAATAAAAAATTTAAAAGAAAATGATTATCAAGTGATATCATATTTCAACATAGTTTTATCTCGACCTTATAAAATTTTAAAACGTCCAATTTAATCATATGCTTTTCTTTGTAATGTTTTTGAGTGTTTTATATACTTGTATACATCTCGAATTACGATAATTATTTTGTTATAAATACTATTTTCACCCGTAAGTTCTTGTATGCATCTCAACTGTAAGATATATATATATATATATGATGTCTCATTTGATAATTATTTTATTTTGTATTTTTATTTTTAAAAATTATGTCTAATTTCTCACAATTGTTTTATTATAGTCTTCATCTTTCTTAAATAAAGATTTACATTCTTCACATGAATTTTGAGAACACTCCTAAAAAGAAATAAAAAACCATTAGGTGGAAGTGATATTTACAGGCTTAAATTTCAAACCAAAAACTAAAAATCGAGTATTATCAAACAAAACTATAGTTTAAAAAAAAGTCTTTATTTTTAAATTTTGATTAAAAATCCAAGTTTTTCTTAAAGATGGGTAAAAACTAAAAAAAAAAAAAAAGGAAAAAATAGGCATAATTTTTTTTAAAAATAATAAGTATAGCCAAACTCCATACAATAACTATTTGATTTTTGATTTTTGATTTTTTTAAAAATTAAACCTATAAACACCCTTTCCATTTATTACTTTCTATTTTTTATTATCAAAATTTTAGAAGTATTTTCGAAATCAAAACCAAAATTTGAAAACTAAAAAGTAATTTTAGAAAACTTATTTTTATTTTAAGAATTAGCCAAGAAATCAAGTATCTACACATAAATTATGAAAATTATGAATAAAAAATCGTGAAATCAAAACCAAATAATTATCAAACCGACTCTAAAAAAATCAATATCTAAAACTAAATCCAACAAAACTTGTAGAAATACAATGGATAAATCAACCATCTTTTCCCTTTTTTTTTCCCCTTCTTATTCTCCTTTTGTTTTTTGTTTATTTATTTTTTTGTTTTTAAAAAAACAAAGAAACATTGCTTTTAGCTTTTACAACCCTTCACCATCAAAAATGAATGCCAACACCACTTATCACCTTATCTGTCCCATTCTGATTCGTCACCCATTGCCACCTTATTTGGTACTACCATTTATCCAAACTTCTCATTAATGACATTATTTTTGGGACCATTTCACATAAATTTAAACTCTATCCTTAATTTTTGTCTTCATTCTCTTTTTACATCCTTTCAATGTAATATTGACAACATTTTTACACTCCTTAATTTACATAAACATAGCATACTATAACTCTTACCTTTCTCACAACTATCAAATCATCCTTCAAACATGACCCATGTAATGATCAACACAAAATTTGTATCAATTATCATACTCTATCTTTCACTTTCATATATTTGTCTTTTACTAGATTAGGTAAACTATATTTACTATACGGGTACTTTTAAACCACTTTTTGAAATAACCACCTACCCCAAAAAAAACAAGGATAAGACTAAAGAAGAAATTTTTAGAATAATGAAAACATAAAACACACTCTGTCTTCCCCCTTCCACCACCCCCACAAATAATGTTGGTATAAAAATGTGAATATAGAAAAAAGACTTGCAATGAAAAAAATATTAAAGATTTTAACATAATCTCATTACATCTAAAATCCCATCATCTCTTCACAGCCAAAATATGTATAATGTAACCAAGCTTTGGATCTATCTGATAATGATGGCCATTAAAAATATTAACAAATTCTATTTTTTTCCCCTCTCCATATTCCCTCATTCATACAAGTTCAAAACACATCAAATTAAAATTAAACAAAAAAAAAAAAAAAAAAGACAAGAACACACAAGAACAAGAAAATTTCTTTTACCTATAGAATTATCTAATGGATGTGGTTGGTCTTGTAATGTGTCTGTGCCACCTTCTTCTTCTTCCTTCTCTAATCTGATCACGGACAAAAGCTTAATTCCATCAACAATGGTGGATTTTTCTTCTCTGTTTTTCATCTCTGTTTACTGATAACTTGACCCTGGTGTGAAAATAGCAAGATCAGGCCACCCATTACTCCCGCCACCAGTCCAACAATTAGAATCTCCATTTTGAAGAACACCCAAATAATTCTCCGGCACGGTGGTGCTCTGTTCCTCCGCCGCAGATTTCCTGCCAGACCCAGAAAAGTCACCCAATTCCACCATTTTCATCTCCGATTGATTCGGATCAACACCCTCCAAAAGATTCCCAAATTGCCCATTTGACGCCAGCAATGAACTGAAGCTCCCCGCAATATCCAGCCCACCACCGTAACCCCGGATCGGGTTATGATCCGGCACCGTGATCGGATTCGGATTCGTCAAAGAAGGCGAAGACGAGGAAGACGGCGGGCGTTTGACGGTGGCAGCCACCGCACGCTTGGAGTTTTTCCGGGTGCCACCACCGACGGGGATGTTGCGAAGAGCGCCGCCTTTAGTCCAGTACCGACGGCAATTCTTACAAAAGTGACGAGGCTGAGAAAGATTATAGTTATTGTAATAGCAAAATTTTGTGTTCGTAGAATCACAACGAGGACATTTAAGTTGCTCTTGTTCTGGAAATTGGGGTTTAATCGGCTGAAACGTTGATGGGTCTTGCATTGTTTTGAATAACCCAAAAAAGTTTTTAAGAAACAGAGCCCAAATTCAAAATTTTCCCGAGAAAATTAATTTTTTGTTTTCTGAGAAAATTGGGTTCAATATTCAATAAGAAGTTTCGGTGATCTAAGATGGGGAATTGAAAAAGGGTTTGGAGATTTTGAAGACAAAAAAGGGTTTTTTTGTTGTAAGACTAAAACAGAGTAAATAAACAAACGAGAAAAGTTAAAGGAAAAAGCTTCAAGCGGTAGCTTTCATGACTTCTAAAAAGCAAATCAATCGAAAAACATGAAATCTTACAGAAGAAAAGCACAAAAATCTCAACTGGTTCTTTTCTATTTCTCTTTTCTTGATTGGATGTCGGAAAAAGGGAGAGTTGCCGGCGACGGGAGCTTTTCCGGCGAAGAGGTAATTTGTTGAGATATACGCGTGAAAGAGACGACCAGTCGACATATATAAAGAGATGAAGAGTTTGAAGATTTTCCTTTTCTTTTTTGTTTTTTTTTTATTGACTCTCTCTCTCTCTCTCTCTCTAAACTTGTTTCTTCTAGGCAGTCCAACTGACTGCCATAATTTATTAAAAAGTAATCAAAGAAGGGGTTCTTCCATTAAAAAAAATGCGAAAAATTAGAGAATGTTTGGTAGAGAATTCATATTCAGGTTTATATTTTTGGTTTCATTGTGTTTAATAAATATATGTTTGACTGATAATTCGAATTTTATTTATAAAAATTCTATAAATAATATTTTAATATTTTTATTATATCTAAATTTTTAATTTTTAATTTTAAAATATAAAATTATATTAAATAAATATAAAACTATTTTAAAAATATAATATATCATGTTATAAACTCAATTCAATTTTTTTTTAAAAAAATATACATGATATAATAATTATAAATTATATATTACTACAATATAATAATTATATAATTTTTTAAAAACATAAATCACATTCATAAATTAACTGGTAAATATTAATGGATAACTACAACTAGTTTTATGATTTATAAATGTATAGTATCAAACACATCTTAAATAATTCTTTAAATTAGAATTCAATTTTCGAATCTGCTATCAAACATACCTCTCAAAATAAGAAATACAATTCTGTTTTCATTGAATCAATTGTCTTCTGATTTATCTTTTCAAATTCTCAGTCAAACAAATCCTTAACTTTTTAGTCGCTTCGAGTTCGGAAGAATATGTACATTTTGTCCATGATTTTTCTAGAATAAGTTTATTTGGTCTCTAAAATTTTAAAATATACTTTTTTAGTTTCTAAAATTTTAAAAATAGGTTTAAAAAGTCAATGTTGTAATTTTTGTTATTATTTTAAATTATAAAATTAATTTTGTAAAAAGTTACCTCCTCTTTAAATTTTTTAAAGGCATATTTTTGTAATTCAAAATTTCATATAATTATATAAAATGAAAATAAAAAAATTGTTTAGGGACATTTTAAATCTATTCTTAAAAACGTTGAGACTAAAATATTACATTTTGAAAACTAAAAGACCAAATACACTTCTTCTACAAAATCTAGAGACTAAAAATAAATGCTTTTAAAATTCAAGGACCAAATACTACCATTTTTTGAAACTCGAGAACTAAAAAAGATAATTGATACTCCTTCCTTGGTTAGAATAGATAATGTAAGTTGACTTAAGCTCATGCATAGATTTAGAACTTATTATATCGACATATAAGGGGATATTTGGCCCACCAACTTCATAAGTTTAAATAACTCAATTTTACCAACTTCAATAATGAACATTTATCAAAATGTGAAGTTACATTTATGTAGGAACTTCATCGTTCCCTTCTACTCTCATTTGCATATTTGTAGAGGAACTTCAATTAAATAACTCTACACCCGAAACACAGATATCCTACCTCCAGTATATTGACTCCAGAATTCAAGATTCTACTCAATGACTCAAACACCCCTACGTGAACAATTTAAACCCTTTAATCAATTTTATAATTATTTTCACTTTAATTTATTTTAAATCAATTTAAAACAACCTAAATAAAATTGTTCTTCTCCTAAAATAGTAGTCGCATAATTTTTCTTAGATAACTATAGAAAAATATAAAAATACTACTCATCTTAACGAAACCAACTACTATCAATTTGATTATACTATTACTCTTTAATATTTTGCAAATTCCTATATTGAAAAAAGTCGCATTAAATTTTCATCGACATATCAATAATTCCACGCTTCTATGGGTTCGACATCAATATGAAGGATTCAATATTTCTATTATATCGTAGAGAAATTCAATAAACATAAATAATAAGCAACAAAATATTACTAATGTAAACATAATAAAATAATAGACATGTTAATTTGTTTAAAAATCATAAAATGTTAATTTACTAATTTGAATTTTTGGAATTCTTAATAATTTTTCAAAAAATATCTACCAACGACATTTTATCGATATTTCTATCGAAATTTTCGTAAAATTAAGACCTTGATATTTCTGTCGTCTTCAACATTTTAAACCTCGTGTTATACATTATAATATTGACAGTTTTAAAATATATATTAACAAATTGTCCAAATTAATTAATTTAGAAAGGTAATTTGAATTGGCACCAACCAGTATAGTGATCTGAGTTGCTTTTTTTCCCCTTTTTCTTTTTATTGATTTTTTTTTTTTTGGAAATTAAGACATTATAAAATAACATAGGAACATGACTCACTACTTAAGGTTTGTGTTGGAGAGAGAACAAGAAAACGAAAAATGTTTAATTTTTTTATTCCAAAATCTTGATGAGATCTTCCATTCATGGAAGACTTTATCAAATATCAAACCGACCTAATGCCACTTTTCACCCATTCCCACCATAAAGAAAAACGTTTTATGCTTTTGCTTTTAACCCTTTTTTTTTTTACTTTACTTTAAATTTTATTTTTTTGAAATACATATCAATTTCTTATATCAATGTTTTAATTGGTCGAACATGTATATTTAAGTAAACCTTATCATAATATAAACAATTACGTAATGATACAGAATAGTAGATTAAGTATGGTTCACATATTGATATAATTAAATTTGTCGTTAAACTTTTGAGTTGATTAGTTATTTAACATGATAAGGTTCTTTGCTCAAACTAATCATGATAAAAAATTCAAAATCAAAATTATTAGAATAGAAAAATTAATTAAAATATAACAACAATAATATGTGTATATAAATTTCATTAGAACTCCTGATTAAATAATTTTACTCTTAAAAATAGACTTTCTAAATTCGAATTAAGTAATTCTACACTTAATACATATTATTTAACTCTCTAAATTAAATAATTTAAGGCTTAAAATTTTAAGTAAAAGTTTTTGACAAATATTCTAATACTTTTAGAAAATAGTGATGACAATGGTCTACAAATTTCAAATGGTGGGGAATAAATATCTTCACAGTGACCTCTTTAGCTTTTAATTAATTAATAAAAGATAAGATAATATATAAAGATAAATAGAGAGAAAAAGAAAGAGAGAATTTTTTTAAAAGATTTTTGTTTTATCGGCAAATAAAAATCATGGGTTGACTTATTTTGAATGTGTTATAAATTATGAGAAAAATATCAACTTATTTCCCTAAATTTTGAGAGTTGTATCATTTTAAACCCCAAACTAAGAATTGTATTAAGTTAGATCTTAAACTTCGAGAATTGTATAAATTTAAACCCGAACTTTTAGGGTTGTATCAATTTAAACCCAAAACTAATAATTGTATCAATTTAAACCCAAAACTTTTATAAGTGTATCAATTTAAATCTCTAACCTTCATAAATATATCAATTTAAATCCTTAACTTTCATAAGTGTATCCAAATAAAACATAATTAAAGATTTAAATTGATACAATTATGAAGGATTTAAATTGATACACTTATAATAATTCAGAATTTAAATTGATATAAGTATTAGTTTATGGTTTAAATTGATTGATACAATTATTAATTTAGGATTTAATTTGATACAACACCCAAAGTGTATAATTCCATATTCTCCCTAATTCATGAGAAGACGAGGGGTGGCAGCTTAGGAAGTGAAGCCGAAGAAGTCGAAGATGGTCGGCTGGGGCTAGAGAGCCGCGGAGTGGGAACATTTGTGTGAAGGGAACGTAAGTACCACCGGTGGAGGTATCATTTGAATATCACTGTCAGAATCAATACCGTCCAATGTTTTGAGTGAGAAGATCTGGACCGTTGAAGTGTCAAACAAAACGAGATATGAGAATCGTGGCGTTAAGATACCGTCACCGTCGAATGAGAACGGTACCACGTGTTTGAACCCCACATCATGACGAGGCATCAATTGGTTGATTGACAGCTCAGCTTTCCAACATGGATATTATTCTACCACGTGGCTTTTTAATTATTATGTTTTGAATGTCTAAAATTGATTTGGTTAGCCGTATAATTTACTCAAAATATCTATGCTTCATTCCATTCTAAAATTCTGACGACATGAATGATTCACTTGATGTAAATAAAAAATTTTAAAATTTTTGATTCAATACAATCAATTATTATTATATTTTAAAAAAGATTATTTATAATTTTAAATATTAAAATTGTATCAATTAAAATCTCAAATTAATAACTAAATCCATCACGATTGTTTGTTAGAAAAATTACCAGAAATTATCTAAATAAAATTATCATGTAATTGTTAAGTAGAGAAAAGTGATGGAGATGAGTAGATGAAAACCCCTTCAATTTTTACAAAAAAAATTTAAAAATTTTTTTAAAAAAAAATCTCAAACCGTGTTAGGTTAAAATTTGAGAAATTGTGCTTGGTTTCTGCAATCATGAGACCCAAAATGGAATACGTTACAAAGAATTTGGGATTTGAAACTTTGTCAATTAAGAGTTTAGAAGAGGGATTCTATAAAATTTTGGACCAATATGCCCCTGGGTATTTCTGTGACAACTATTACCTCTTACTACAAGTTACACTTCCTTCTTTCAACAACCTGAAGTTTATACAAGGCAGGTTAAAAAGGCAAGACTACATAATATTTATGGAATTACAAAATCGAAGTTCCACAAACCTCCTAATCCTAGTAGTATATGTTATATGATATTATTAAATTTACCTTCACCTATGGATTTAAGTTTTTAGGTCAATCCGTGATTTAAGATGGTATCAGAGCAAGTGGTCCAAAAGGTCCTCTGTTCAATCTCCTGCAATGTTGTTTTTGTTGGTGAACTGAATACACTAACAAATTGATTACACCTCAACTAGAAACAATTATGTAGTATTCAAACGCAAATTTAAGCTAGATGATGTAATAAGGCTTAGATATGAGAACAACCAAAGACTTGAAAGAACCTCTAAATCTT